>NC_052489.1:2535071-2594138 GCF_009730915.1 Dioscorea cayenensis subsp. rotundata
TATATATATATATATATATGTGTGTGTGTGTGTGTGTGTGTGTGTAGGGTTGATTAATGCATGAGATGATTCATGAACTACCATATATACGTGAGTATGTATATATGTAAGTATGAATGTATGTATGTATGTTTAGGGTTTGACTAATGCGTGGGATGATATTTTCATCTAGTTGAGAAGATGAATGTAATGAGGAAGATAGATAAGTATTAAAGGGAGATAGGTATATAGATGCCTAGTCCAGAAGAAAGTAAAGAAGTTTTATATATATATTTATATATAGATGCCATGATTCATATATATATATATATAATTGGTTAATGCATGGGATAGTTTTCATCTAGTTGATATGATGAAAGCAATGAGGAAGAGAGTTATGAAAGAGCAGATAGATATATAGATGCCTAGTCCAGAAGAAAGTAAAGAAATAGAGACAAAAAAACTCAATAGCTACCTCTAGGGTTAGGGTTAAAGGAAGCCTCATTGTCTCCTCTAATGATTCCTGTCTCCAATCCTAAATGCCACTCTTTAATCAAATGGTGGCCTATCTTCTCCTCCTTCTTCTTCTTCTTCTTCTCCTTTCTTCAAAATACCATGTCACCCATATTGCCTTCATCATGCACTTGGGTCCCATTTGCCCTTCTACCAACCATGCATCCACATATCCATGTCATACCCATCCTGTCTTTGCATCCCAACTTTCCATAAAGCCATGATATATTTCTTTTATCATTGAGTTTGCAATTTGTGTGTATGTGTGCTTGTGTCTTTGTGTGTGCGGTGAATGGATCAATGATCATATGATAGAGTGTGACCTTTCCCACTAATTACATCTCACTTTTTTAAGGTATCTATTTAGATGTCATCATAACATTTATATTTGAGGTTTAGTATATATATATAAAGTCTATGTTATTTAGTTTAATTTATTGTTAGCTATAAATTAATTTTGTATTAAATAATTAATATTATATATTATAGTTTTGTTTGTACAAATAAAGTCTTTCCTCCCAACATCGATTTATTTTTTATTTTTTTTAAGAAAATGAATAAACCACGGATAGTATTGCAATGAGAAAAAACGTGGAACAGTAGAATACAACGGAGAGAAAAAAATCATCAAACTTTTTCTTTTAACAAATATCATCTCTTAAAATAAGTTTAATATTTCTTAAGCAATCTTTGTGTTTTTTTAGTTTTTATAATTTGGATGATTTTCTTTCATTTTAAAATCAATTCCACAAAATTATCTTGTACATAAGATAATAGTAAAATTTATATCTTTTACTATAATGTTAGAGCTAATTAATTAAATAGAAGATTTGGCATAAATTAGGAGTTCCTGCTATACAAATTGACATAAAAATTTTATTCTTCAACAAATTAGGATAACCTTGTTTAATATATATAAATATATTGCATAGTCTGCATTAATATTGGGTACAAGAAATTGCGCTAAGAATGGTATTTAGGTATGCTATCAAATCCATCTTTATAGGATATTTTCAAAGTCCATTCAAGCTTTTATATATTTATATATATGATAGACAAAGTTAGTATTTGAAAATATTAAAATTAAAATTAGGATTAAGATTAAAGAAAAGAGAGAGAGAGAGAAAGAGAGAGAGAGAGAGGTCCTTAGCCTCACGTGATGTTGTCATAGGATCTTATTTATTCAACCCATCTAATTATAACAAAGCATCCTATTAAAAATTTAAAAAAATATATATTTTTTTATAAAATATAGACAAACATGTTATGGGTGTGCATATATATAAAATTAAGGAAAAATTGGTTATAAATCCTTCAAAAGTTCTATAATTATATATTTACTCTAAGAAGAAACATAATTGTATATATACTCTCAAAAATATTGGTAATTGCACATATGCCCTCTTGTTATATTCCGTTAATCAAACTTGATTAACTATAGTTATAATTTGGATTAAAATTATATAAAAGGTCCAAAATAATTTTTGTACAACTTAAAAAAAAATTCAAAGGTATGTATGCAAAGAGTATAATGGTCATTTTATATATCTGTTGTTTGTTAATGGATGGTTTTCCAACTAATTTGAACCACATGGGTATATACATAATTATATATATTATTCAAGGGTATGTATGCAATTAACTTTTATTCAGATTTAAATATGTAATTTCAAAATTATTCAGGGGTAAACCTGTAAAAACCCCTAAAATTAATATTTCAAAAAACATTCATGAGCTGAAATTCATATTTATTTGCTCAATAAATATATAAATATTTTATGCAAAAGACTCGATACCAACTACTTAAGAAGTGTTGGCAAAATTTTATAAACTCACTAAATTCTTTTTGCACACAAAATAATATTGTATATATATTGTGGTTACATGTTTTCACGGCAAGGAAGAAGGATTAGATAAAATAAGCAAATCAATCAAAAGGAAGATGCTAAATCTTGAGAAAAGAAAGAGAAAGATGAAAGAGTGATTGATTGGAAGTTCTTGTGTATTTTATATGGTAAGAAGTTATATAATATGATATGAAGGACGAGTGCTACATTAGAGTTGTTCACTTGTCTTTTCTTACATTATTTATGTTAATGTATACACAGTCTATATCAGTCTTTCTTGTTAGTTGGCATTTATTTGCCGAAAGCTTAAAAATAATGACAACCCTTTTGGTTTCATAGGGCCATATTTCATAATCTCATCAACTATTTAACTTTATAATTCAATTATAATTTGGTTGATTTAAGGAAACCAAAAATATTTGATGTAAAACTTAATATTCATATCTAAAGACCTTTCCTTTTGCTTTCTTAATCTCTCATGTATTATAATTAAATGGTGTATTTTTATATGTATCTCTTTTTTAGCGGATAATATTTGTGAGGCTGACATTAATGGATAAGTATTGGTGTTTTTTTTTCCTTTGACAAATTAATTTTTGGTGGTTAGATTTTTTTTTTGGTTGTTGTTACCATAATGAACAAATAAGATGATCTTTTGCAATAAAAATGGAGAAACTTAATTAAAACATTATATTTATAAATGAACATGTTTTTTTGGTATAAATCTTTGCATTGTAATTGTTCATTCATTCATTAATATTAATAGAAATTAAAAATTTAAGTACATCTTCATTCATGACCTATATGACATGTATGAAATTATTCGGTATTATTTTGACACTTTCGTCTTTGAATTTTGAAAAGCATTTTTTGACATTTACAAATTAGGTAAATAATTCTTTTAAACAAAATACTTTTTATGTTACATAAATTTGTATTTTTTCTCCTTATTGTAGAAATTTGGTTTGCTTAAACTATACTATATAGTGTTCTCAATATGTATAATTTAATTACTTAATTATTAAAATTACTCATTTCAATTGTTCGTTTTTCAATTTCAAATGATGAAATAGAAAAGTCAACCTCATCAATATTGTAGCAAAACATTTAACACATTATTATAATTTTTTTTCATTTTATATATGAATAAATTATTGTGATACTTATTAAATAAGTTTATAAAAAAAAATTTCATGAAATAGGTTTTGGGTCTTAATGCTAGGTTGGTGCTATATAATAAAGCCTCATTTCTTTCCATATTATTGTGATGTTACTGTTGCCATACCTTTTATTATTTCTCTCATTTTTTTTATTTCTTATTATTTTTTTTTTTTAGAAATGCGACAAGCACAAAAACCTAGAGACGTGCACGGCTGGGGAGTAAGGCTCAACGCTGACTTACGTAACCTCACCTTGCGTAGGACATAAAATTCAATCTCGGGTTCCCCTCGAAACGAACACCTTACGCAAAAGACCTGATACGAATTGATCTAAAGGCTGTTGGTTCTTTTTTTATTTTGTAATTAATGTTTTTTCATTTTTTATTAATAAAACTAAATTTATATTTTTCATGCACTTATATATATAAATAAATGGAGGAAAAACAAGTAAACCAGTGTGATGACGTCATCAGCACGTCATCGTGCTTAGGGGATTGGTGGGCCAAATTTCAGATAGGTGGGCCCGTCCTGCTAGCACAGAAGGAGAACAGATAGGGCCCACCAAGGCCCGAGATTCACGGCCGAAAGATGAAAGTCCACACGTGTGATCACCATCGCGTGTCGATGTTCTCCGTTTCTTTGCCTCCCGTCGCTGTCATAGGGGGACCACGTCATGGTCGGTGATCCCTGCTGACGTGGCGCCACACCAGGCCTTATGTGGGACCTACTCTTTAGGCCCTTTTGTTTTTGTTCAAGACCTTTTATTTTAGATGGATGGGCCGACGAAAGCCCAATAGCACTTCTTAGTGGCCCGTGGTTCTAAGTTGGATGGAATTGGATTTAATATTAGGGTTTAGGGGAACTTTATTTGTACTTGTAATAAATATTATATATATATATATATATATATATAGATATAGATATAGATATTTGACAAAGTGAACAAGCCAAGTCAAGGGCTAGTACATATTTGTGCCCTCATCATACGTGACTTGATGTTCGAATTTGCTGCTTCAGTAATTGTATTTACATCCTACACATGAAACTAGTGTTAATAAATTAAAATGTCATTAATATATATATATATATATGCTTTAGAGGTTATGTTGTGGATGGTTGTGAATATTTTAATGTATAAAAGAATTAATATAAATAAATTTATTAAGTAATATGAAGAGGTTGGATTAAGTTAATATGTTTGGTTGGTAACATCCAGATTTCTCCCAAACAACCCTTCTGCTTCTAATAAACATTCTAACGTTTTGTAAATTATTTTAAAAGAATTTAAGTTACACTTAATTTTAAATTTTTATTGATTCTAAAAATATTACAATTTATTATTTTCTAAAACAAATTAAAAAACTTATATTGACTCAATATTGCAATATATTTTAGGTCCTTTATATATGTCTATCATGCACTCAATATTCATTATTTTGTTTTTTTGGAATAATAAATCATTGTTTATCCTTTTTTTTTTTAATCTAAATAAGCGTTCTCTCAAACATTTGTTAAATTTTGCAATAAAATGTGTTTTTTTTTTTTTCCAAAGGTTAAAAAAAATTATATAATTTTAATTTTATTATTTTATTAAAAAATATTTAATTTAGTTTTTTCATGGTTTGGAACCCTAAATTTGAGCCACAAAATCACCCGCCATGAAGCCATTATCCACAAATTCACACAGAGGGACAGAAGCCATGGGAGCCCTGGAGCTCGAGCTTCCATGCCATTGCTTCATTAGAGCACCAAAGCTCAAGGGCAAGCCCATTCTTCCATTCAGGATCCGAGCTACTGGTTCAACTTCCACAATTGTATCTAATCCTGTAACCTTCTAGCCCTTACTCCATTTTTTTTTTTTTTTGTTTTCTTGCAATTTGTTTGTTTATGGTGCTTTTGATACCTGAAAGGGTTCAATTCAAGTTTGTTTTCTTCTTTGATGGGTTGGTTCTGTGATGAGTTTGTAAAATTTAGATTGGAATGGAGAAAATCGACTTCAAAGAGGCAACTTTATTGCTTTTCATTTGATTTGAGCACCGTTTTGGATTGGAAGTTTTCATCTTGGAAGTTTCTCTTGGTGTTTTTAAGTGATGCTCAGATGGTATGAATAAGAATATGACATTTGTCTTGGAAGGTTGTAAAATTCTAAGTTTGGGCAATGTAGTATGAAGATTTTATCATTGTTATTGATTTGGGTAAAGTTGATTCTTTTGGAAGTAATTATTTTCACTTTTACTTTTACTTACCAGGATTTGATTCAAGACGCCAATGTCAGCATTAGAATGAAAGTTTTGGCATGCCCCATTTGCTTTGATGCTCTGTTCAGTAAAACAGGTGCAAGCATAAGCTTGTAAGTTCTTTTCTTATGTGAAGGAGTTGTACTTTACCAGCTAGCTTGTTCTTGGTTTGGTTAGAATGCAGTCATTTAGTTTTAATGTAAATATAGATAAATGTCCTACAGGGCCTCAACATCTGGATGTAGTGTTGAATGCAATACTTGCAAGAAGGGTTATCGAGGAAATGATGCATATCTGGATTTAACTTTATATGGTAGTTCAATGGATTATGATGAAACCATGCCTGCTGCAACCGAGCTTTTCAGGTACTTATTCATATTAGATCATTGCCTCTCTGAATAGCAAAACTTGTTGAAGATTATTAGACTAGAGAAAGAATATGGTTTCTGTACTTCTACCAAAAGCCATGTCTTTCAGTCATTATTCATTCACAGAACTTTTTGATTGGTACAGGAGTCCTTTGGTATCATTTCTTTATGAAAGAGGATGGCGTCAAAACTTTGTATGGGGTGGTTTCCCTGGCCCAGAAAGAGAGGTTCCACATTTTACATATTCTCTTTAATTCTGGCTTCTTTTATCATTTTTGATTGCTTTGATGTTTGGTATGTCCTTCAATGGTTCTAAAGAAAAAAAAAATTACGCCAATTATGCAAATACTTCTCTTCTACAAAGTGAGAAATTTCTGAGTTTCTGTAGAGGTGACGTCTTTTCAATTCATCCATGAAATCTTTAACATGTTGGTACAGTTTGAAATGGCTAAAGATTTTCTCAAGCCCACTTTTGGAGGAACCATCATAGATGCAAGCTGTGCAAGCGGATTGTTTTCGAGGCTATTTGTAAAGAGTGAATTGTATTCACTTGTTATTGCTTTGGATTACTCAGAAAATATGCTGCGCCAGTGCTATGAATTCACTAATCAGGACAACATTTCAAAGGAGTATGGAATTTTGTTTTCCGCGACTTGGCTTTCTTTTCTCTTCGGTGAAGATTCGCTTACGCAAATGGCCAGTTAAAAGAGCTCTAACCTTGCAAACTCATTTGATGTTAGGAACCTGCTATTGATCAGGGCTGATATCTCCAGACTTCCTTTCATTGCTGGTTCTATTGATGCTGTGCATGCTGGTGCTGCTCTGCATTGTTGGCCTTCACCATCTGCTGCTGTAAGTATATACTTTCAATTTAGATTCAGTCAAAAAGACGCCAAATGATGCTTGCATGGTCTTTCATCTTGGTTTGCAATGCCTTCCATATCTAATATCTGTGTCTTAGTAACAACAATCTTGTTCAAGCTAAAGCTTTTAAGTTATTTTGTCATTGTCAAACGTTTTATACTTTATGGTGGAGATTCTTACTGAAACCAGGTGGTGTGACTTCTAATCAGGACTTGTTGGTTGTGTCAGTATAAGAATCATGCTAGAAGATGTTTGAGGTTGATTATACATTCCTTTTTTTTTTTTCTAAATTTTGAGAATCTATCTGTTCCGCTCATTTTGTGCTGCGCTTTTTTCAGCTACTTCAGTTGATTATACTCTTTACTCTCCAATACATAGCACTGCAAAATTATGCTTCATATGATCTTCTGACTTTAGGTAGCAGAAATAAGCCGTGTCCTGCGGCCCGGAGGTGTATTTGTTGCGACAACCTTCATTCTTGATACTATTAATATTGCTGTTCCAGTTCTGAGGATAATACGCCAGGTGCTTGATACATGATATGATTATTATCTTTTGAATATTGTTCAGTGTTATACGACATTTCAAGAAACTGTATTAGTTTCATATGTAAAGTAGTTGTACTTCAAATAAGCTCTAGATAGAGTAAATTACAATATCTTCTTGTCAGATTTTGCTCTGCTTTTTTGACTCCTGTGAAAGTTTATTTCTGTATGCAGCCTTATATCCGTGCTACGAGCAACAATATTTTCTTATCTGAAGGTGAATTAGAAGATTTATGTAAAGCCTGTGGCCTGACTGGTTTTTCCTGCATAAGAAATGGACCCTTTGTGATGATCACTGCAACTAAGCGGGGCTAACGATGTACAGCCTTTCTTATTCTGCTTGAAATAGAAAGATAGTATTATTTGTTTAAAAAAATCATTACAAAATAGTATATTTCCTGCAGATTGACTTTGTGCTGCTCTTGTAATTTAGTGTTTGTTGCATATATTTTTATTTCTCACTAAATTTAGTATGAAAACCTGTATAGTCAAATTCTGTGGATCAAACATGACCTGATTTTATTGTGAGGAAAGACATGATGCATGGCAATCATATATAGATCAAGAAAACCGTTTACTGATTTCTGTCTCTCCACAGCTGAGTAAAGTTATATGTTAAAGTTTACCAATTATCTTTTAGAGTCGCAGGAAGATACTGTTCTGTACTTCTTTTGTTACTTTTGAGGCCGCAGAAGGGGAGAGCCTATTTCCTTACTGACAAGATTTTGTTTACTTCAAATGCATTTCTTTTATGAATAACATGAGCTGTTTTGATGTTTAGCAATCAATACAGGATGGCGGTTACTCATTAACTGTTTGAATAGGTTAATCTGTTTAATAAGCAAGTATTATTTGCATCATTTCCTCAAATAAATGCTATATAATTGCATAATAAATGCTATCCTTTTGGGAGTTCTTTCTTAAGGAAACCTTTTAAGAGTACAAATCAATTGAACATTATATAAGGGTGTCCAGGCAAGCATCATAGACATCTTCACCTCATAACAATGGCCTGTGGAGTGGTCACAAATGGTTTGCTTTTTCTGTTGTTTTGCTGTGGTTTGGGACGCGAAGCAAATGGATGGTCAAGGTTAAGTTTTGAAGATGATGCAGTGATTGAGAAGCAACTTAGGTTTATGAACAAGCCAGTCATCAAGACCATTCAGGTGCCTCATTATTTTCCTGTTATTTTCAAAAAAAAAATTGTCAGAATTGTACCTATTATTTATGGTGCCAAATCGGTTGTATTGCAGAATCAAAATGGCGATGTTGTTGATTGTATCGATTTCGACAAACAACTGGCTTTTGATCATCCTTTGCTGAAGAACCAGTCAATTAGGGTATGCGCTATTTTTATTTTTTTTATTTTTTTCAATTTGGCTACAATATAATTCAATTCAACTAGATAATGTGAGAACTAACTATTACAAATTCTTGATTGCAGCAACAACACAGCTTCCATAAGGATTATAGCAATGAGAATTTAACATCGAATGCTCTGTATTCTTGGAGTGACCTTAATGGTGAACGATGTCCACATGGCACCATTCCAATAAGAAGGACCCAAAAGAATGATTTAATTAGATTGAAGTATTTTTTGAAGTTAGGAGGACAATCTTCATACCTTTTGCGAACAATTGAAGCTACACCAGTTCCTGGAGTTCATGTAAGTTAATTTTGGGAATTTTAATCCTGTAACATTTGAAGATGTCCCAGAAATTACTCAAGTTTTTCATATTAATGGTATACTTATATTTCCTAACCACTGATCTTCAATTCATGAAGAAGTTCTATACACTTATTTTATAAGAGTTTGTTCTGTTAAATCAAAGTTTTACAATTGAGCAGTAGCTTAATTTTTTTTTTCTTTCTCCGATTTCATTACCATAGTTAGAACAATATGAATGCATATGAATTACATTATCAAGCTTTGTCAAATTGTAGTCCTTTCCGTAAGTTTAAATTAATTATTGATACAATCTACTTTGTTTGTTGTGGTCTTCTCTACAAAATCTAGAAACCTGGTGTAACACAAGCTTATCCTTTTAACTTATCTTTCATGGCACATTTAGAAACTCTGCAATTTTTTTCCAATAGTCTGATATGTGAACTTTTTTTTTTTTGGTCATTAAGTGGGCGTTGCTACAATCAAATGACGGCAAATATGTTGGGGCAAGCGCATGGCTTAACATTATCGGACTTCAAGGAGTTAAAGGAGACCAATTTAGTGAAACTGCTATAACACTTATAAATGGAATTTATGGCCCAAGCCAAAATTATAATGTCATCAAGGTTGGATGGATGGTAAGTACCTTCAAGTTTGATCCTTTAAGGCTAACAATATGTTTTCTTTTATTATGACTATCTCTAGTTTTCTATTTTGGTTTTCTTGTAGTTCTATTGCATGATTTGTACAGAAAAAAAGAGTTGATGAGAGATTTGCTCTCGTCGAGGGATTTATTAAAACTAATTGTGAACAGAATTTCAGGTGCATCCATCTCTATATGGTGACTTCCAGACGAGACTGACTGTATTTTGGACGGTGAGATGCCACTCCCTGTTTCTATAAATTGAATATCTTTTCTATTGAGCTTAGCCTTGATTTATAAAGTCTTAATAATCTAGTTGTTACACATTCCAGACTGATGGTTATCAGAGTGTGCATTGCTACAATCAACAATGCCCTGGTTTTGTGCAAGTAAGCTCAAACATTGTTCTTGGTTCTGTTTTATCGGATCAGGGAGATGATAAATTTTTATCATTTTCCATATTTAAGGTATGTTAATCCTTTTGTCAAACTTGAATTATATATATTTATGTGTTTAAGTATTCTGCCACCTGAATTCTATGTAACAAAACTAAGCATGTCATGAAAAGCAACTATTTACCATCCCAACTCTTAACAATGCACACTTCCAGGGAGAATTGAAGACAAGACCATAATAAATAACTTTAGTTTAACTTGCATAACTTTCATTTCTTGGTACTTTAATTTGATTACACATAAACAATAGCTTAATGGAATCTTGAACAATGCTGTAGATCCTTGTTATATCTGAACAATTTCAGATATCTTCAATCCGAATCACAATGTAATTTTCAGAACTTTTCTTGCAAGCTCACTCTATTATCAATCGTCGAAACAAATCACACAAGTATACTTGAGTGTAATCATAAAGTGATTTTTGTTCAACATTGACTGGGTTATCGATGAATGCCATGATATCCATATACAAGAATTGTTCTTCACACACAATTCAAAATGGCAGGATAAAGTGACCGGAGATTGGTGTCTGACAATAACAACCCTGAATGGAGTTGAGAATATCGGTTACTGGCCGAAGTCCATGTTCAACAGTTTAGGTGATTATGCTAGCCGCATTCAATGGGGTGGACTGGTTTATTCCCCAACGAGCGAGCCTAGCCCTCCGATGGGCAATGGCAAGTTCCCGTCTAATGGTGGTGCCCGAGTTATCGAGATTAACATGATAAATGAAAATGGTCAAACTCTAGAACCACAAGGCGACGAACTCCTTTACGCCGATAAACCTGACTGTTATGCTACGAGCAAGCTTTCAAATAACAAAGTTGCAGGATGGTTTTTTAGGTTTGGAGGTCCCGGGGGATGCATCGGTTAGTTAGTTAGTTGGTCTTTTGTAAAATTCCATGGCTAAAATAAATCGATGTTAACTGACTTTCCTATGAAATAAAAGAAAAGTTTCAGTTGAGCTAATGTGTTGATGTCCTGTTCTCATTTATCTAGCAAATACATATAGATTGATGATAAATGTGATGAGCTTCCATCATACAATTAACGTCTGCTTATTCTTATTTTAGATGTGCTTGCATTATGAAATTTAAGTGCTGTTTGAAGCTATTTATACACTAATTTATAGTCGTGTTGTGCTGATAAACAAACTAAGCTCTGATATCATGTTAGATGTAAACATAATATATTATTTAAGATTTATTAGTTACTGTAATGAGCAAGCCAACCATCAAGGTGAACATTTCTGTTTTTCTATTTTTATGATAACAAACTTATGCTTTTAGATTTGAAACTATATCCTTGAAATCAATCAAGCTCATTGAAATATTAAGAAAAATCCATGCAATACTAAACAAAGCTCATCTTTGACTCTGAGATTCAAAGGAAACATCACTTTGTTCTATGCTTTTCTTGCTACATGGTTTTGTCAGACATCATGAAAAGAGGACCCATTTCTTCACATGCTCTCTGTGAAACCACATTGATCATGGAAGATGGAACTCCATGCTCTTCTCTAACAATTTTTTTTTTTAAAATTTTCATGGTGTGATACTCTTGAAACATCACCATGGTCTCATCATCACATCACATGCAATTTTCAACTATGCATTCTGCAATACTAGTACTATATATATATATATATACCTCATTGATTAATTTCCTCTTAGATATCCATTCTTTAGCCAAAAGATGGCACCTTTCTCTTCTTCAACTATTGTTCTTCTTTTCTTACACTTCTCCATTTGCCATTTTTCATCTGCTCTTCATCAACACTAACATCATTAAAAACTCAACCTTACTTTCTATCAATCCAAAGAAAAACCCAAACTTTGCTTCCAAAACTGACACCTTTTCATTTTCCACTCCCAGTCAAGCACCAGGTCCAACCACTCCTCAAACTCAAATCTTAGAACAAAAAACCAGTCTTTCTTGATCCCAAATCCAGCAACAAACCAAATGAAAAACCAAACTTTGATTCTAAATCCTCCAAAGCTGAGACCATTACACATAAAAACAGCTCCAACATCTCCCAATCACTTACCAAATCCAAGAAAAAGCCATACTTTTTATATACAAATCCTCATAACAAAAGCTAGAAGCTGAAATCGACGGCCAGGATCTCATCTCACACTTCAGTCCCGATCTCGAGAAAATCTCCACCACTTCCCAGGCTTACTTACGGAAATACAGCAAAGAAATTGCAAACAGTGTCAAGCACTTCATGGGAACTAAATATGCTCCCAAAATAGCCCTCGTAGTTTCCATTTTGTTTCTCATTCTGCCCCTGCTTCTCGTCACCGCCCTTGTCCATCACCTAAAGTCTTACCACTCTCTCCAACAAGCTCTCTCATATTTGTTGTTATCATGCAACCAACGACCGAGTGATCTCTTATTAGGTATTTGAGTTTATATTAAATTTTTTTTATAAATAATAAGAGTTTGAATTAATTAGTGAGAGTGTAGGCTGTAATTATATGCGGGTCCTATCTTCATATATTTTATTGAGATTTATGCATCTCCTGTTTTTTCTAGAGGTTATTGACGGCTTCATTTCATTCATAGTCATAAATAGGGGTGTAATCAATCGAACTCAAGCCGAGTAGTAGGAAGCTCGAGCTCAAGCTCGACTGAAAATTCGGTACTTAATACTCGGCTCGAGCTCGATCGAATATTTATTTTATATCTCGAGCTCGACTCGGTACACAAATCAAACTATTCGAGTTCGCTCGACTAAGCTCAAAAAGGCTGAACATGACCAATAACATTATGCTCGTGCTCGAAAATTTTTCCCTTTGATTTTCATCAAATAAATCTAATATTATATATATATATATATACATATATGCTCGATTAGGCTCGTGAGCACTCGAGTCAAGTATCACAATACTCGAACTCGGCTCACTCGACTACTCAAGCTCCTCGAGCTCGAGCTCGGCTCGATCGCGATCGAGCCGAGTTCGAGTTTTCACTAAGTCAAGGCCGAGTAACTTGCGAGTAAAGGTGTATCATTTACAACCTTGGTCATAAATATTTGTATTTTATAACGATGTGACTACAAAATTTTTTTTAACACAAGAATCACTTAATTTTTCTTCAGTAGCATATGAGGTCATAATGACCTGTTTGAGGTTATTTCTAGTGAGTTTGCTGATGTGGCGTTGTCTCTACACCAGTAAATTTACTAGAAATAGTCTCAAAACAGGGTAATATAGTGCAATCGGAGAGAAGTTAAATGATTTTTATATTAAAAAAAAATTGTGACCACAGTATTATAAAGTGCAAAAATTTGTGGCCAGAACTTAAATGAACCCAATTCTTGATAAGAAAAAAAAAAAAAACTTTTACTCTTCGCGATGTTATAGGGACCGGGAAGTGATGGGATTTAAGCCGTTGCGGGTTTTCTTTATAACGGCTCTACACGTGGACCGCAGGCCGTGCAGACTTTGGGATACGTGCTGTACCTGATCATGCAGCTGATCAATCTGATAGTTGTGTTCTCGTCACCGGACAGTGAGATTACCGCTTGGAAAAGGACTCTGGTTCTGGCCCAGATAGTAGTGGGCCTATCTGTTGGGCTGCGTTAGTTACTACATGGCTTTGTCTCACCAGACGGTGACCGGTGAGATGCCACGTGCTAACTGGATGGTGAACGGGATCTATGCGTTGAGTTTCCTCGGGATATGCGCTCTCGCACGTGCGGATCTCGGAAAGATGCCCTATATCCCTTTGGGGTTAGGACATAGGACAGTTGAAATATATTAGGGGTATTTTCGGAATGCAAATTTATTTTGACTGTGTCGTAGGGGTATAATGGGAAATATAGGGACATAGCGGGAAATCTGGCTTTTGTTGGTCCAATATTTACTCCATTTTTCCTTTTTAATTTCAACGTCTCTGATTTTAAAAAGTAAAACCTTTATTTTGTATATTTTTATTTAAAATACTGTAAATAAAAATTTGCATTAAAAAGGCATCTAATGTATTATTGAGTTGTTCATTTTGATCCTTAATTTGGGGTTTTAAATAAAAAATTAAAAAATGAATATTTATTTATAATATGATGTAATTCTTATTCTCATTTGTTT
Source organism: Dioscorea cayenensis subsp. rotundata (assembly GCF_009730915.1). Classification (NCBI taxonomy): domain Eukaryota; kingdom Viridiplantae; phylum Streptophyta; class Magnoliopsida; order Dioscoreales; family Dioscoreaceae; genus Dioscorea; species Dioscorea cayenensis. The sequence continues at coordinate 2,549,440 of NC_052489.1, forward strand.
TATACATCTAGTTTATCCTATTTTATAAAATAAAGTTTTTTAATTTTTTATTTGAATTTATATAATTAAAGTACCAAAATTATCCTACATTATATTATAGGACTTAAAACTCTCGTTATTGGAAGTAATATTTTGTGTGAAATAATTGTAAAAATTCATAAATAAATATTTCCAAAAAAAAAAAACATTAAATGCTCCAATTCATTAATAGAAATAACTGCTACAATTGGCAGTAGTGAGTGAAGTAAATAAATAAATGCTCATAAACATTTGAACCATACATACATTCTTTTTCATCAGAAATAATAATAAAAACAATAATAAATGCTCTTGAAAAAATAATAATAAAAATAAATGTAAAAAAAAAGGAGACAAAATAATGGAATCCAATGGCAGGTCATGTCATGCATGGCGTTTAAAGTAGTGGGACTTTGCATGGCCCCAAAATACAGGGAGCATGGACAATTCATTTCACATCTCATCTAATTTTAGTTAACTCTCATTTCATTCCAATCAATTTGTTAATCAAGTGAGTTTAGTGACTAATCTCAGCAATAAAAATATCTTCAAAATATAATTAAAAAAATCAATTAATTAATGATCATACTTGAGTATTGCTTAGCTTGAAATTTGATCATTATGTTTTACATTAATTTAATTGAGTTATTTTGAAGTAAAGTTTTGTCGGAAAAGAAATGAAACAAAATCCGCATAATGAAATATAAAATATGATTGAAGTTATCAATTTTGATTTAGAAAATTTATATTTAATCTATATATATATATATATATATTTATTTATACTTTGAAAGATTAATTAGAAGAGAGATTGTTTGATGAGAATCAAGAGTACATTGAAATGAAAGATATAAAGAGAGGAGAGAAACATAATGAAACATGACCTCTATCCATTGATGCAACATTTGCTAGTGGTTGTGGAAACAAGCCACTATATCTCAATCTTTTCTCTATTTATCCCAAAGATTTTGGTCACACAAATTCATTAATTAAATTTTATTTTTTGTAGTTAAAAATAGTATTTATTACTTTTTTTTATTTTGCAAATGCCTCATGGCATTTTTTTTTCATGTTGTTTTAAAATTTATTCATTAATGATGTTAATTTGTTGAACATTGAATGAAAAAGAAATTCAAATAAAATTAGTTTTGCTATAAATACTAAAACCCAATTAATTATTCATGTTATTATTGTTTTTTTATTGATTTTCTCATTCTATATTATTCATGTTATTTTCAAATTTTACCTTAAACTATTTTTTGAGTAAATTAATTTATTATTGTTGCATTCATTAAAAAAAAAAAAAAAATCAAATCAGGCTATAAATATCATCAAATTAATCCAAACCTAATTTTGTCACAAAAACCCAATTGATAATAATATTAAAAAACTAATGATCTTTTGGTCTACTAATACAGGGTTCTTTCTGTATATGATGTTCATTCCAGGAATAACATGAGATTAGGTAAGGGCACAAATACTTGTTGGACTTATTTCTAGTCTGTGTATGTCGTTGACTTGCATTGTAAAAATAATTAAAAATAATTTTTTGGTACACCAAAATGTTTCTCCAAAGATTCAAAAAAAAAAAAATATATTTTTTTTATGAAAAATAAAAATAAAAAAATAAAAAAAAATAAAAAGGAAGAAAGAGGAAGGGCTTCCTTTCAAATAAAAATAGATTTTCTTTTTTCATACTACAATCACAATCACTAGCACTCTTTCAAGTGCAAACATTCCTTTCTCTTCTCACTCACACTCCAATCCATCTCTTCTTCTCTCTTTTATTATCTCCAATTTTAGTTGGTTTTTATTGCTAATTTATGCCATTTGATTTGGGGGATTAACCAAATTTCTTAGGTTAAACCTTGAATCTCCTCCATTTTTCATATAAAGCTTGCCTTTTTGGTTTAATTCGGATTGCTGGGCTGCTTTCCGAGGTATCCATCGAAAGCTCATACCTTTGTCATTGCATTTGTTATTCTGGGTGGAAGATGATGGATTGCTCTTTTTCTTAAGTTGATTTTGGATGTGTTTACTGGAAAAAGCTGTGATCTTTGATTGATTGTGTTGTTAGGGCGGGGAAAGGTTGGATTTTTCTTAAATTTTCCTCTTATTTTGATGATTTTCTAGTGTTTATTGGTCTGATTTTGAGCTGCTGGTCGCGATTCATTGTTTTCTGGTGTTCTGATGGTTTTCTTTGTGATAATTAGTATTCTGTTTCTGTAGATCTTGTGAAAAGTATATGGTGGGCTTCTTGTTGATGGAGATTGAAATGCTGTGAATTGGATGAATGCAGTGAGCCAAGAAAATGGCATTGTTTGTGTTTGCCCTTTGCTCCTGAGGGTGTGCTTGGATTGAGGAAACGTAGAGGGGAAATAGAATAGAATAAGAAGGATGGTTGTTTTGTTGTTGTTGTTTGGATGGAGAAAATAATATGGTTGAACAAATAATCAAAAACGAGTTGATATAATTTCCATGCTTTTCTCTTCTTTTCCGTGAATTTCAACAATGCTAACTCTGTTACTTTGGTTTAGAACTTGGTGAAAGTATACATTTTGAATTTCCATGGCCATTTCACTCTGGTATAGATGGTGTTAGAGATCCTCTTTTAATTTGATTTTCTTTTTTCCTTTTTGGATGATCCAGTGAGGTGGCTGGTTATGTATGTTTTGTGTTCATCACTGTTAATATCTTATGGTAACATTCTTTTTGTCTTCTTTTATCTGTAATCAGATTCATGCATTTTAAGCACCGGAGGAACTTTTTCTTATCTAGTTGTTGTTTAAGTTGTGCTGATTAATATGCCACGAGGAAAACTAAAGCTCAAGTGAGATTCATACTTGTGGGAATTAACTTTGGTATGCTTTGGTAATTGAAATTGGTGGGGTTCTTTATCTTATGGGATAGCATCTTATAAAAGAAAATTTGTATTAATTCAAAGATCACATACTATGGCTCATTACTAATTCTAATTCTACTTACAGCTATAATTGCTTCAACTTGCACTTTTCTCCACTTTTGTGCCTGTATTTCTGTTCATATATTATGTTCAAGCATGGGCAAAAAAATTGTCCCCAAGATGTTGCCTTACATTGCAGTTTTTTAAGAGAAATCTGGTTATTGTTCAATCTGCTGTAATTGCTCAGAATTTAATGTCACCGTAAAGCTTATGCTACTTATATTCATCTGCAAGTAAGAACTGTCGGAATCATGCATACTTCATAGTTGATTCTGGTAGCATAGCCATTTCTTTGTTGCTTTCATTCAATTTTTATGGGTTATCACTTGTTTGATATTTTCATATAGCTGATCATATTTGAGTTGTTTGAAAACTTCTTATTCTAGTTAATATTATTAAATTTCCGCCTAAAGTTTTATGTGCTTGGTGTATCTACTGTCTCTTGGCTAGTTTTGGTTTTTGTGTTCCTTTTCTAGCATAAATATTTGAGTTTGGCATTTGAGTTGATGTGATTGTTTGCTCCAGGTTAGGAGTTCGCTTCATTTACTTGGAATTGATTTATGAATTGAAGAGAAAGCTTCTTTACAATGGATAAGATGCCATCTGATTGTCCATACCCCGGTTGCTTTTTCTGTGTTATGAAAGAAGGAAATCCGAGCAAAAGAAGAAGCAGCATCCTAAAGTTCTTTAGAGAGCTTCCTTCTCAAGATGATGACGGCCAAGTGCTCCCTATCAGTGGCCTTTGGAATACTGCCATGGCACATCCAAATGATCCCGAGTTCATTGACTTGGGGATATTCGAATGCATGTCAGCCTTAATATGGAAAGGATTAAAGAACAGACGTTGGCTTTCTCATGACCAAAATATTTACATTCCATATTATGCTGCACACATAATTGGATCTTACACTATGAATTTGGAGGAGTTTGCGGAAAGTGCTGTTCATGCTGGAGTCATTCCTCCACTGGTTGAACTTTTGAGGGGTAGGCTAACTTGGGTTGAACAGAGAGTCGCTGTTAGAGCTCTGGGACACCTGGCCACATATGCTAGTACATTTCCTGTGGTTGCAAGCCACGGAGAAGTCCTTGAGATCGCCGTTCAGTTGGCATCGAGCTCTTTAGAAATTGTGTACTCTCACTTTTATCAGTATGTGGATAGGAGACTGAGTTATCACTGTGATCTGCTTACCCGTGGCATGGGTGGAGTGGAAATGGAGTCGAGGAAGGCGGAGGAATGGGCTAGTCAGTTACAGTGTTGGTCTCTTCAGCTTATTAATTGTTTTGCCTTCAAGCCTGACTTTCTTCCCGATATATGCAAGCCAGAATTTTTAATAAAGTTACCAGGCATGTGGGGTGGACTTGTCAATGAGAATTCCCCAGCTGGCATTGGTTTACTGCGAACAATCTGCCAACACAAGCTCGGCAGGGGACCTGTTGCTAGTTGTCCAGGAATCGTCGAAGCATTGTGCAACATTGCCCGTTCATCAGACGACTGGCAGTATATGGCTATTGACTGTCTCCTGTGGTTGCTTCAGGATCCTAGTACTTGTCAGAAGGTAAATATGTTCACCTATGAATCTATCTCTGTGATCATATCACTAACACTGGAATTTAATCACTATAATGTTGACATCATTGAAATTATTCAATCAGAGGATATTGTGGGATAACCTTGTCAAGCAATATTTTCTAGTGGTTCTTAAATCACATTCTTCATCTAACTGGATCTCAAGTATGGGAAAAGGTGTAAGATCTTATATGTTATTTCATACATTTCCAAGATCATGGTTACATTGTTTACTATCTACAACATTCATAAATGGAACACTACTAACAGCAGTTCATGATATAGCTGCATTTGTAGGTTCATCTTTGTATATGGATTGCAGTAACATCTAGACAAGTAGCATAATAGGTGGATTTACGGTGCATCCATACGCTTCCCATTATTGTGATGCTGCTCAATTGATCAGTGTGAATTTATTTTATGCCAGACAACAGAGTTCCCTTATCAGATCAGTGGTCTATTCTAGTTACTTAAATAATTGCTTTTACATTCTGTCATAGGTGATTGATAAGGCAGTACCAGCACTTACAGACTTAGCGGACATCTCAACTCTCGGGGATCATAAAAAACTTGGTGATACTATTGTTAGTGTCATTCAAGAAGTTGTCCAATCCCAAGGAACAATCCGCAATTCTATCAACAGTCGGACAAAAGAGCAGATTGATGAGCTTCTGAGTTCACGGCAGAGGTTAAAATGGGAGAAGAACATTCCAAAGGAGGACCTTCATATAAAACAAGCAGCGGCGCTTGTTGTTAAGTTGGAAGGTAACTCTCTTTTCTCTTCAGGAAATATAGCCGGAGCTGCAGCAAAGTATTCTGAAGCATTAACACTGTGTCCTATGAAGTCCAAGAAAGAAAGAGTTGTTCTATACAGTAACCGTGCTCAGTGCCATCTTCTCTTGCAACAACCTTTGGCTGCAATAAGTGACGCTACACGTGCTTTATGCCTTCACAATCCTCCTAATCGGCATGCCAAAAGCTTGTGGAGAAGAGCCCAAGCTTATGATATGCTCGGGTTAGCTAAGGAAAGCTTATTGGATGCTATTCTGTTCATTAATGAATGTTCTCAGTCAAATGATCCAGACCTTTCTCTAAGACAAAATAAAGTTCCTGATTATGCTGAAAGGTTGGTGAAGAAGCAGATGCGTGCCGCTTGGTTATTCAGGGAAGCAGCTGTAAAACGCGGTGGTGTTCATTCGGAGGGTAATACCGGAGATGTCTATGGCCAAGATGCCGATGACTCTGAATGGGAGACTGCCAGTGAAAGTGATGTCGGGAACAATGGAAGGCGAGAGGAGGATGATGAAGATGATGATAGTGAATGGAAAAATGAAGATAACCGCAAAGATAAATATGACAAAACTTCTTCCAAAGGTACAAAATGGTTAAATTAACCATTTTAACACTTCTCACTTGTTCTTTAAATCATAACTTGATATATCATGTTATTTTTGTGATAACTTGTTCCATTATACTCATGATTTGGTTTTATCTCTTTGAAACAGACAGAAGCCATGGGTATGGCTTGCTGCTAGCTGAAGATGATCCATAACTCTTCTATGTTGTTTGGTGCTGTGCCGATGAATGCTCTTCCCTTTTTGACCTCATTCCATTGCAAGTAGTGCCTTCTGTCAAGACTTTATTTGTGAGAAAAATGCATGGTTGATGTTATTAAACCAGAGAAGGTTGTTTTTTTTTTTATGTTTGGTGATGTGATTGTTCCTCAGTTTTATAAAAAAGAAAAAAAAAAGAAAAAATCAGTTATAAATTGTATGATGTGAGGCAAATAGGTTGTTGTATTATGCAGTGAATTGGTATTGGAATTGATTGATGAGTTCATTGTTCTTCAGAAAATGGATTGAAATTCAAACTGCTCTAAATATCTTGTGGATGTTGCATTTATTTTAGGGAGATGTTAATTTGCTCTGGAACGGGAAGGAATTTTTTTTTTTTTTTTTAATTTTTATTGGCATAAAATGAATATCATAACTACTGAAAGTGATATTTACACCGAATCCAGAAAATTGGTATTTTTATGAATTTCATTAATTCAAACCAATTCAGAGCAAATGAATGCTCTTGTTCATAAAAATTCTGTATATATTCTATCAAATTGGTGCAAAAAAGTAAAAAAACATTTAGCCCTTCATTGAAGTACATTAGAAATGCTTAATAGATAAGTCTCAACTTGAGAGACCAATACCTAATTCCAAGATATATTCCATTGCATCACTATTACTTATCTATCACATTGTTCTCTACTTGATCTTATAATATAGTTCACTTAATTGTCATATATATATAAAGTTAGATTCACTCAAAGATTCCCTAAAAGAATCAAATCCTTATCCTTGTTTCTATACTCTCCATGCAAGCTGTTTCCTTGTTTAAAACCATAAGTTTAATATTATCAATTCCCATTTGTTCAATTCCTTTTGTCCAATTACATTATATTAACAAAGAAACATTGAACTTTTGATCATAAGATAAAGCATTGAGTGCAAGCTTCTAAGTTTTTTTAATTAAAATGATTAGGATTACTCTTGAGTGCAAGCTTGAGAGGATGGTCCAATGATGAAATTTATCATGAGGATTATGTATGTGCATAAAGATAGCAAGATTTAATTTATTTTTTTAATCAAAGTGTTGGCATTTATTAAACTTGTGTACAACTCATACCACCATCTTTTTAAGGAGCTTTTCAATGGCTATCAATGGCCAATAATGGTGACAATCTACCACTCATCTACCAATAAGACCTTAATTTAATGGTTACACTCTCAAGTAATCAACCTCTATGATTTATTTATCTTATTTTTGTAGATAATTTTATTTTTATAAATTTTTGTAGTCAGTTTTTTTTTCCGCTTGCCGGTTCCTGAAAAATAGTAAAATTTCTTGAAATCTTAATCATTCATATATTATTATTATTTTTTTATTATTTTTACTTTTTTGATAAATATGGCGAGCGCTATCAGAGGCTATATATTACTTTTTTTTAATCTGTATAGTCTCTTTTGTAATGTATATCATAAAAATATTAGATATACAGTTCATTTTAATATTAAAATTATGAGTTTTTAATAAAAAAAAATATTATGTGTTTTATAAAATCATTTTACCTAAAGTAAACAATATAAAAAAATTAATCTAACAATGCAATCTAAAATAAAATCAGAAGAAATGACAGACAGTAATATTTGAAAACTCAAGGGCGGCAAGTGAAAACAAAACCTCTCTTGTATCACCATCCAAAATAATTTTCACACATGATTTTTGTGCATTTTGAAGTATTAACACATATTATTTATTCCACTACTTCTTGTATTGGTTTGACTTAAGTTTTAATATAGTGTCTTGCAAGCATGATCCACACCAATGTGAGTATTTGAGTGGGATAATTATAAGGGATTTTTATTAGATATTTTAATGATTGAAGTAATATTTTACTTCAATGTGACACATAACTTGTTAATGATATGAAATCAAATATAAGAACTTGGAAGGATGTTACCACAAAAAAAAGAGCCATTATTCACTTGTCACCTCTTCTACTTCAAAGGGTCATTTGGCCTTTGGTGTTTTGTTTTCTTGAGAGTGCTTCATTCATTGCTCATTTCCCTAAGAAAAAATTACTCAATATTTGGGTTGTCATCTACTCAATTTATATTTTTTCTTTTTTGATATATATATATATATATATATTAATTAAACATATTATTTTAAAAGACATTTTATGATTTCTTTGGGAGGGGTATAAAAACTGGAATATATATATAAATATACACTGTCTTGTCATATCTATCTCTAATTTTGATTAAGTTTAAGATTATGGAAAGAGTCACATATCAAATAAGATAGAGAACAATTATGTGCTCATGTATATATATATATATACATGTTATATTCATGGGCACATACTTGTTAATTAATATATATTAATATACCTTAGTAAAAATTTTCTCCTTTTATCTATATTAAGTAATCGAAAATAGATACAGTATCTTTTACCTTCTAAATATTTAATATATGAATATATAATTTACATATTTATTTTATCAATATTATGGCAGGAGGATTGTATTTCTCTTCCCAGTCAACAAGGGTTTGAATGTGTAGCTTATCAACATTTCATATACATATATATATTGACATTAGACGATAAACCCACCCATGTAAATTTAAATCAAGGATGGGTACATATGTGGAGTGCACTCATAAACTCAATAACATCTTAGAAAATATTTTTGTATAAAAAATAATATATATATATATATATATTTAACAGTACATGCAAAAGAGAAGCTACAAGAACGTATTTATATAATTCAAGCTTTATTTAAATGCATACATAAACATATACCCGCACTTAATAGAGCCTATACTTTCATTTTCTAATATATTGTCTGTGATTTGTTATTTTTTTTAATGAAATATGGACGAGCTAGATGTTAGGGCCGTGTATACTAATCCCTCAACACACAGTTATGCTTTTATCTTGTTTGTGTTAGATTTCAAATTTACCCTTTCAAAATAATCAAATATTTTAAACAGAAAATCCGATATTAATAAATTAAGAGATCAGTGTACCTTCGTAAAGGGAAAAAAATAAACCAAACAAAAATCCATTTGCGCATGCTTCCTCCAATCAGCCAAAAGCATCTACTTTCCAACACTTATATAAAACCCCCAACCTCATCAAACACTATCATCTCAAACCTCTCTTTCTTTCTTTACACCACCTTCCTTTCATATCTCCTCTCTTCTTCAACATGTCTCATTCCATCCATTGTCAACTAAACTTCCTTAACCTAAAGAACCTAGACTCCCTTCATCATCTCCATGGACAACTCTTCATTAGATGCTACATCCCCATTGCTTCCAACAAAAGGTTTCGCATCGAAACTCAACAACTTCCTTTCCATACCTCGATCGACATTACATCGAATTCAAAATCAATAAAAGATCTTCTCAAGAAGCATAACATCATCTTTGAACTCCGGTTACGGAATCCAAAGAGCATGTTTAAGTTTGTTTCAAAATCCAAGCTATTAGGCAAAGCCGAAATTTCATGGGTGGATATATTGCATGCTAATGAGAAATCAATGGAGAAATGTATTAGTTTTATTATGTTTCATCGGCTTTCTATGGATATTAAACCACCATCTTTGATGGTGAAAATGGAGGCTCTTGTCACCGGAGAGATGACGAAGATGATTAATGGAGGACATGAATGTGATTGTGAAGCTTGTCAGTGGATTGGATGTGAAGAGGATGCAGTATTCTGTTAGCAGTTCCTTGTATTTCATGTGTGGTTCTTGTAATCTTTTTCATTCATTTTGATCATTTCTTGAATTGAATTTCTCACTTTATGGATTCATGGCCGTTTGATTTAACTATGCAATTTTTTATATATACGTGTGTATATATATATGTTAAAGTTTGTGACTCGAATTTTATTTGATCTGAAAAACTTATGATGTGGTTTAATTATGTGATTTTTTAACTCAGGACGAATATTGTTTTTGGGAATGAGGAGCGGGCGAACCCACTAGAGACCTGGGGGACGTGCACATAGCTCTCGATGGAACAGTGGGGGACGGTGGCGTCACGTGGTACTGAAACCACCCGTCACATCCACTATTCACAACTCCCGAAATGTGCTCAGTACGGGAATCGAACTCTCACCATTCGGTGAGAGCTCTATCGGCGACCCGTGTACCAATAGACCCGAAGGTCGTTGGCCAGGACGAATATTGTTTTGAGGTGTGCAGCAATAATAGGGGATCACACCGTAATTAATTTGAGGTTTATTTAATTAAATATATTATAAAATTTTATTATGATGAAATAATTTTAACAAAATAATATGTAGTTAATTTTTCAACACATTAGAATCATTTTTTTTAATATCTGCGGTTGTTTTGTTTCTTTATTTTGGATATTTCATGTAAATTTGTGTATTTTTTATTTTTATTTTGTTTACTTATTAGGGCCATTTAACCAAGTAGCCCCCCTTTTTTTTTATTAAACCAAATGGCCCTAGGGCCATTTTAATTATCAAAAATGGTCCCCAGGACCATCGCATGGGTGATGTGATATGCTTGATAAGCTGACTCGACTCGATGTGGCGATTTTTAAATAAAAAAATCTTGATTTTTTTATTTTTAACCTCGAATTGTTTTATAATCAATAAGTTTGCTTTATTCTTGGGTTTTTAACCAAATTTTTTTAAAAATTTTTTTATTAAACTTTTAAAATAAATTTTTTTAAAAAAATATAAGTGTGTTTTTAATTTAAATCCCTTTATTTGTTTTATAATTAACAAATTATCTTTTCTCTTTGATTATTTAACCCAAATTTTTTATTTATTATGTACTTTTTAATTTATTAAATAAATTAATTTTTAAAGAATATATTTGAATATGAAAATACAAATTTTTAAAAATTACAAATAGACAAACTTATTTGTTATGCCCATATGTACTTTCTTCATACACCTATATAGACAAACATTAACCCATATGTGTTATGCCCTCATTGGTTGACTGTAATGTCATATAGACAAACTTATGCTCCATGTTTTCATCCGGTACCGAGTTCACAATTTTGGCAAACTGTACCTGGGCCAAAAATGGTTCCACCTGTTGGTCGACGTACTGCTGGCCGACCAAAGATCGAGCGTAAACGAATGCATATGGATAGAAACCCCGATCCTAGTAGACATAATTTATGCTCTATATGTAAACAACCCGGGTCATTATAGAACTACTTGCCCTAGGCAAGGGAGAAATATATGATGTAACTTTACTTTTATATTTAAAATGCAATTATGCTTTTTTTAATTTCAAAAGAATATAGGTGTATGAAGAAAGTACATATGGGCATAACAAATAAGTTTGTCTATTTGTAATTTTAAAATTTGTGTTTTCATATTCAAATATATTCTTTAAAATTAATTTATTTAATAAATTAAAAAAAGTACATAATTTTTAAATAAAATTTGGGTTAAATAATCAAAGAGAAAAGATAATTTGTTAATTATAAAACAAATAAGGGATTTAAATTAAAAAAACACTTATATATTTTAAAAAAATTTATTTAAAAGTTTAATAAAATGTTTTAAAAAAAAATTGGTTAAAAAAACCCAAGAATAAGCCAACTTATTGATTATAAAACAATTCAGGGTTAAAATGAAAAAATCAAGATTTTTTATTTAAAAATGCCACATCAGTAGTCGAGTACGGCAGTCAAGATATCACATCACCCACATGGGTGATGTGATGGTCCTAGGGCCATTTTGATAATTAAAATGGCTCTAGGGCCATTTGGTTTAATAAAAAAAAAGGGGGCTACTTGGTTAAATGGCCCTACTTATTATCATTCATTACTTTTTTTTAATATATATGATATTTAAATATAATAGTTTATATATATATATATATATATATATATATATTTTTGACAAAAGGAACAGACAGGCTGAAGCCCCTGTTAAATCGTTAAATCATCAGGAACGTGTACAAGCCTCGATGGAGCAAGTGGGGGCGGGGCCCGCGTACACATGAGTGCTGGGACCACCCGCACACAATCACTGCTTACATCTCCCAGAAATATGCCCTCAGCCGAGAATCGAACTCTTACCACTCGGTAAAGAGCTCTATTGGCGATCCGTATACTAATAAACCATTTGGTCGTTGAATTGTAATATTTTTGTGAATATATATTTATATATAGGGAAAATTACTGTTCACCCCTCGTAATTTTCAAAACTTCCCAAAAACCCCCTCCTACTTTTGCACACCCCGGACGATCCCTTCAGTTAGTGTTTAACTCCTTTTACCCCCTACTGCTCAGCTCAAATGGGTGCATGTTGTGAAATCCCATTTTTGGCCCTCGAAAATGGTGGGAAAGGAAAGCCAGAATCACATCATGTTCAACCTTTTTGAAGGGCTTTCCGCTTGGTTTAACGTTTAAATATTTTACTAATATGTTTAATAATTATCATATCCGTGTAATACTTCCCATCTCCGTTTAACGTTATCTTTTACGTGTATAACTATTCATATTAACGTGTAAATTCTCAAAGTCTCTGCGTAAAGCGGTGATCTTTTTCGCTTGATCCGAATTCTGGCGGTGTGCGTGGCGGTGGCAGGATTATGGTATCCCGTGCATAAGAATTAATGACGGCATTAAAATTTATACTGCAGTAACATAATTTTCCGAACACCCGACTCGCTCTCATCGATCGATGTCGACATCGTGTGCGTTTAACTTTTTCTCGGATATGAAGAGTCGACCGCTGTGGAATTCACACCATAAATAACCGGAAAGAACCCTCCCCATGGACAACCACTCTCGTCGTCCTCATCATCCTCCTCCTCCTCCTCCTCGTCCTCCTCTTCCCATGGACAACCACTCTATCCGAGAAGGATGTTTTCGTGAACCTTCTTCCTTATCTTGAGAATCGTTTAGCCGCAATCACGCAACAAGTTAAACTATCTTTTTCACCTTGAGTCAAAATGCTCTCATAATTGCACGAATGCGGAGGATTCTTCGCTGGTGGATGACGGGCAAGCAATTAGCGAGCATTTCGACTTGGGTAAGAAAAAGAAATTTTTCACGTATTTCGTGATTGCAGGAGGATTCTAGAGGAGGGAGATCGGGGAAACATCCTTTAAGACGGGGTTGATATTTATCACTTGAGACTTTCATTACCATTTAAGAACATTACGTCGGTGTACAACCATTACGTTCGTGTTTAACTATCGGGATCTTCGTTTAAGTCCCGACCATGACACATTGATTAATAGTCGTTTTTCATGAATGTGTGTTGTTTAACCTTTTTAATGTTGTACGTTAGTGCGAGTTCAAGTTGATGCGCATGTTATGCAACCGTCGTGAGCATTCGAATGTACAGACACTTGTTTCGTTATACGAGGGTCGAGTCGTGAGTGTCCAAAGTCCGAGCGGACGTTGTAAATGTTGTAAATGTTGTAAATCTTTTATAAATAAAACGAAACAAGCTTATTTGATCGTGAACTTCGAAATTTAAACATAGACCTAGTAAAAACAAAACAATGTGGGAAACAAAAGAGCGCTCATTGTAAACAATAAAAAAATACGTAAATATGTTTAAAGCAATGACAGCGGTGTTTAAGAAAAAGTTACTCTTTAAACAATAACAACGGTGTAAACAATAGAAAAAGTTAAACACTACTCAAGTTACTCTTTAAATAATGACAACGGTGTTTAAGAAAAATACGTAAAGATGTTTAAACAGATGACCCGGGAGGTACCCATCTTCAACGCTGATGTCGCTGAAAAGCATTCAATTTAAAACAATAACATATTATTTAAAATGATATAGACTTTAGTTAAACAATTAACCGCTTTTTTAAACACTATATGTATCCGTTTAAACATAAAAAGCTTCGACGCTATACAGAGACTCATGTTGAGTTGAGAACTTTCATTCGAACGATGACAATATGTCTTCCTCGCGACGATGACATATATTTCCCTTTTTGCCATTGGGATGGAGGAAAAAAATACCGCTCAATCACATCACGCCTAGTCTAACCTCTACGATACAACCGTAGCACTTTTTTTGTTTGCCTTTTCCGATCGCTGTTTGTTCTTTACATCTTCTACTTCTTCTTCTTCGTCTTCTTTTTGTTCTTCATTTCATTTGGTTTTATCGATTTGGTTTTCAACCGATATATTATGGAGAGTTTTTTTGTGGTATTGCTAGATTCAACGGGAGGGAAGAGTGCTAAATGTTCACTGCCTCGAACTTCTGGGAGTTGGTGTTAGCCGAGATATGTGAGCTGATGGGGTCTCAAGTTTCTCTTGTCGTGGGTTAAGTTCATCACACCGGATGGATATAAAAACGGTTTGCCCAATCGAAAATGATGTCGACTTCCAAATGATGTGTCACGTCCCACTCCATCTTCAAATGTCGTGAGTTGATCTTGTCGTCGAGACGTAAAAATGTGCCATTGTCGAATCCTAATGAAAATGAGGTTTACTCGTCAGAAGTTCCTTTTCTTTTTAATTATTCCAAACTTGTATGGGGTCATTATTGTTTAAATATGTCCGCCATCGGTTAACATATTTTTACTAGTCCTTTTACGTTATTAGTTAATTGCTTAAGTATTTAATTTAACGCTTTAACTATTGTCATTATCGCTAAACATTATACTCTCCGCTTAACATATTGATCTTTTCATTCGATCGAAGTGTCAGGGCGTGAATTCGAGTCCGCGAGTGCTCCCATTCATCCCCTACGGTGACCTCAGGCGGTGTGGGATGTCTTCCTTCCTCGTCGGATCATTCAAGTGTTGTCGCTGGATATTGGACAACGCTTTTGACGGTGTCTAACATTTCGAGGGATGTACTGCAAATCATGCAATCAAAAGGAATTTTGACTTCAAATTCATAAAGAACGAAAAAACATCGGGTCGATCGTGGAATGCGCTGCCGATGGTTGTCGTCTGGCGCCTTCATGCATCAAAAGAGTATAACAAAAATACTTTGAATCAAGACAATCAACCCGTCACACACTCTGCGGTGGTGGCATAGGTTCGGGCGTCACATCCGAAAAGCGTCCCCAAAAATGGGTTAGCGACGAGTGATTCGAGGCTCAAGGGACCGTCCCTTGTACAAGGCCATCGACATTCAGAAGGACATGTTGCGGGAACATGGTGTCCACATACCATACAAGCAGGCTTGGTTGGGAAAAGAGCATGCCCGGGTGGTCCTCGACGGCAGTGACATCTCCAGCTATGACTGTTTGCTTTGGTATGTGGATAAGGTGGCTGAGACAAATCCCGGCAGCGTTGCGATCGTGGAGAGAGACGGTGATCGTTTTAAACGTGCATTCTTTTCTTTCAGCGCGTGTATTGTGGGATTCAAGAGGGCTTGCAGGCCGCTGCTGTTTCTCGATGGTACACACCTCCTGGGAAAAATATCGGGGTACACTACTGGGTGCCACAGGGAAAGATGGTAACAATGGTTTTTCCACGCCGCCTTCGGTATAGATCGACAACGAGACCGATGCCAATTGACTTGGTTCAATACTAAGTTAGGCGATGCCTTATACGAGGGTGGAGATTATCATGAGATAATTACCTTCGTGGTCGGACAGGTCCAAGGGCCTTGTGAGCGCAATTGCGAGAGTCTTCCCTTCTTCGCCACATGCGCATCGCCTTCGACATTTGGAGGCCAATTTTATGAAAAGCCAATGTCGACTTGGGAAGGCATTGAGGGAGGAGTGCTGGTCTATATGCTTCCGCGATTGCGTGGGCATCCACGGCTAAAGATTTCGATGATACCGTGAATGAACTCGCAGCCATATCACCCCAAGCTCATCATCGGTTGATTAATAAATCGGATATGGCACATTGGTCGAATTATCTGCTCGGGAGGTGATCGTTGGGAGTGAGATGTATTCGAACGTCGTGGAGTCGCTCAATGCTTGGATCAAGGAAGCTCGTCATTTTCATCGGGTGACTGAAAAATGGTCGACTCCATAAGGTCTCGCGAATGTTGGTTTACACTTAACATTTAGTATTACCCTTTAAACATTCTCAATCTTTGTTTAATTACACTTGTTCGACTTTTAAATATTAATCATTTCGTTTAAATAATTACAATAATGTTTAAACATGTCGACGAATTATTTAACCATCACTCGCCTTTTGTTTTAACCTTATTTGCGAGTTCAAGTTGATGCGCATGTTATGTAACCCAGGCGTGAGCAAGCGACCAAATGGGAGACCCTACTTACGCCCGACATACATTCGGGTTAGAGATCATTGTTGAGGACAGATTGAAATCTTCGTGTTGGTCGCTGTGTCGATGATCGCTACGAGCTGATCGACCAATCGCAAAGAACTCCGTGGATCTCGCCATCGAACTTGTTCATGTCGAAGGTGGCAAGTTTATGGTATCCCTTACAAACATGCTTTTAGCAAAGAATAATGCAGCATGCACACCAACGTATATCGATTTATTAGCGGGTACTTTCACCGCCGACAATTACAAACCGGGCGCATAAGGAAGCTATATTCCCCATACCCGACGATGCATGACCTTCGCATTTGAAAATCGTGAGCTTCGCTTTGCACCGCCGCGACTAGAAGGCGTACCCGGGCGGCCTAGACGAAAGAGGATCGAGTCGCAGCGTTTGATGTCCGCGAAGTTACATTGCGCCCAGCCGCCAAGGATCCGGCCACAATCGACGATCTTCAGAATGAAACTCGCCGACTAGGCATCATAATAAACCGACGACGATGTGGGAAACATTGTGTATTGATGGGAACCTTTCTACATTTAAACTCTTACTCTTTACAACGAATCGAATGTATTTACACGTAGACATTGTTATTTTTAAACGGATATCATCTGTAATTTGAAATATTTTCAACCGATGTTTAAACAATGAGTGCATTTATTTAAACGTAAACAAAGATGTTATTTTTAAACGTGTACACCGTAATTTGAAATATTTAAAACTCGATGTTTAAACGATATATAGTATATTTAAACAATGAAAGTGAAATGTACACAATTACAACGTAAATTAAACAATGAAATAAAACCGAATGGAATTTAACCCGCTTTTACAATTCAAAACAAACAAAAATTTACATTAAGATATATAAGTCATGTTCTTCGAACACGAAAAACAATGAATTGAATTTGTCCGCATTTACATTTGAAAACAAAATTGACAATGACACATGGGACATGTTATTCAAAACAAAAATTTAACCCGCTTGTGATGACCCCCTTTGTCATGGACGCCGTCCGCCTCCCTCCTTAAGTATGCGGGTAACATACCGTAATCCGAGGTAAGGAACGCCCTGTCTGCGGTAGCCGTAACTTCTCACCCCACGCGAATTGCTCGATAAAACCGCATGACGACGTGACGGCGCAATCGACGCTTCCTTATTTTTTGCCGTGGATTTCGTGGTCGTGCACGAGCGGGTACTTTGTCGTCGCCGACTCGCTTAACTCCATATCGACACAAAGGTCGAATAGATTCCTCCGTCGAGATATGCAAGTCGAGATTAGAATACCGATTTAAATACCAAAACGGATATTAATCGGACATAATTAAAGAACTTACCATGTCCAACGCTGTCCTTATCGTGACTCCCGGACATGAAGAATAATGCCTCAGATTCTTGTTTATCATTGTCCGGACGACGACATGGAAGTGGCCATTCATGATTATCGGGAGGATGACAATTTGAACTTCATGCGAGTCTGCGCAAAGCATCCCCGATCATAGCCATAATCAGTGTCATGTGCGCCGTCCCCGCTGACATAAACAGCAGTAAGCGGTCTCGGTGATGGAGGCGCGCCTCTTGTAAGGATATGGCTCTTTCGCTCGCCGACTTTTTGTATTATGCATACTGAAAGCGCCCATCACATCATCGCTGACCATCTCCTTCCCCTCAAGCAGCAGTATAACTGTCAGCGTGTAGGCCGACAATGGCCATTCTTCCACACGACAGCTGTCGAGGTTAAACGATAACGTATATAATAAGACCATATTAGTAAATATTTAAATGATATTATCAATTGTTACATGATATTATATATAATTAAACGATAAGTAGAAAACTTAAATGATAACATAAAGGTATTAAACACTATTAGGAAATAGTTAAACACTATAAGAAACCCTTTAAACAATATCATAAAAACGTTACACTTACCCGTCCATAGAGCAGTTAAGGAAGATCCTCATCAACTCCTGCTCGTATTTGTTAAGACGACTCGAGCCAACCCATTTCTTCTTCTTCGAATAAAAAGCTTTCCGAGCCGTCCCGTCCAATTTTCGATCGCCTCGATCATCTCTCTCGCCGCTTCGGTCGGGGTCTTCATCAAAGATCTTCCTTCGATGCGGGGACGATGGCGACAGAGATCAACCGCACACATCCTTACATGGTTGTTCTTGTTGTGGGATTGTGTCCGCTTCGATGCGGGACGACGGCTGACAAAGATCAACCGCAGCATACTTCCCTTACATGGTTCTTGTTGTGGTGGGATTGTGTCCTCGCTGGTCATGGCATCGCCGGCCACGCGCCACGGCCACGGCAACGGATCTCGACGATCTTCTCAACCGTGGCCATGACAACAAAGATCATCTGGGAGACACACCCTTAACTTGTTCTTGATCTTCGTGGATTGTGTCCATCTTTCGATGCCGCATCTTCGGCAGCCGGGTTCCACCGGTCGACGATTTCATCGAGAAGATAGTCAACGACCTTCTCAACCGCGGCAACGGCCACATCATCTACGATGTCCTCCACCGTCATGTCCATGTCATCAACGGGCGAGCAGACTCGAAAGACGATCGACCGCCGATGGTGTTGCTATTGCTTTCATCGTCACCGGCGGTGGAGACAGAGGCGATTGTTCTCCTCTTTTTCGCAAGTCTCTTCGAATGTGGCCGCCTTGGAACGACCTTCCCGATGATGTCGCTCGTCGCCAATCTCGACGCCTCGCTCGTCCCGGTGCTTCGGGTCTTTCGAGGTATGGCGCAAACTGGCTGCGAACGCCCTTCCAGCACCCACACGAAAGCGACAAGCCGAGGAAACTCGCTCATCAATATCCCGTACGCCTGCATAAGAGTTGCGGTGACATCTTCGCCCAATGTCACTGCGGGCCGCCACTGCTCGGAGGGCCGCCATGGTCGGGGGACCGGCTGTCGTGGTGAGGGGTTGTTGCAATCGCCGGGTAGGGGAGGGCTTCTCGGCCGAGGAATGCATGCGCGTGGTGGGCTGGAAGTAGGAGAACGCAGCGTCCCGGGCACGACGATGAGGGTCGCCCTCTCATCCCCGCCTTCGAGCAAGTGGTTCCCGGGAGCAATGGCATCCATCCGCTCGGTTGCCCCTAACAAATATTTCTTCTTCAAAGATTCACGGAACCAAATTTCAGAAACTAACATATGTAAACCAAACAATTTCAAACGAAGATCATTCATTTTAAACTATAAAAAAACTATATTTAAACAGAGTGTTTATATATTTAAACGTTATAGAATATAATTAAACGGAGAACAAAAATATTTAAACCCGGTATGAATAATAGTTAAACGGTAAAATACTAAAGTTAAACGCTAAATAAAATGTTTAAACATTAAAGACTTATGTTAAACATCGTCCATGATTTATTACCTCTTTTCCATCGAGCGACGACAAGCTCGCTTTTCACCGTCGCTTGCTTCCCGTAAGTACTTTCACCGTAGCACGCGATCCTTGGGATCTCTGCCGAACGGACTTTCTTCCCCGCTCCGGCCACTCAGAAACCGGACGTTAAGCGCCGATCGAGCAACCTTTAATGTACCCTCGTGTCTGGTCTTCTTCCGTGCGATCTATCTTGCACTCGCGACCGCCATGGAATATCCTCCATAAGCCACTTGTGCGTCGCTCGCGCCCATGCGTGATCGCCCATGGTCCGGTAGATCATCGACGTAATCAACGATCCGATCTCGGAACCGAGCATGATGTATTTGGGAAGAGGACTCGTCCCCATGAGGTACACCATCGGGAGTTTGACAAAAATTATCTTCTTCTCCCTTTGTCGAACAAGTGCACCGAGTGCTCTTGATGGAGTCTCCGTGTCTCTCGTGAGGTCTTTGATAGATACCGCCCTTCGACGCCGACCGGTTTTCTTCTTCCGAAGACCACCTGCCGCCATCGCAACTGCGACCAAGAACGAGGGCCACATCTTCGAGGTCTCGAAACTCAGCAGGCTTTCCCCGATCCTGAATTTATTGGTGCGACCATCGTACCTTTGCAAAAGAGAATCAAGAACGGGGTTACCCTACGGAAAACCACCCACTTCCTCTCAAATCGCCGAGATGGCTGCAGCCACGACTCCCCATGCAAGGGCATTTTCGTCCCAAAAATTTGAAACTCACTCCGCTCACATCCGTTCATAGGGGTTTGGGGGTTTGAAAAACATAGACTTTTAAAAAGGAGGGTTTTTGGGGATTCGAAAAACTAACGTGTGTTTTTTTGGCAATTTTACAAACTTAAAAGCGGGTTTTTTTGCAATTTCCACTTATATATATCAATGTTCTTTTGTCTGTATATTTATTTTTATTTTTTAAATCATCAATGTTCTTGGAGTGAGTTTTTAATTAAATAATGCAATAATTGGAGAAAAATATTATAGAAAATAAAAAAGATTAAAAAAATTCATTAGTGTTTCAAATCCCATTAAAATAAGATTCGTACTCGTTGTCTAATTATTTTATAGATGCAATGTCATTAAAATACAGTGAAGGCACTTGCAAAAAGCAATCTCGATTTCTTTTTATTTTAATTAAAAAACTAAAGTTGGAAACTAATTAAGTTTTGATCAAGTTTGGATTGCACATCCTTTGATAGGAAAAGTTTCCATTGCTATTATAAGTAAATAAACATAACCATCTATGCAATTTAAAAGGAACAAAAAAAAAAAAATTCCATTAATGTTTGGTGATCATTCTTTCTTCTAAACTTAAAATATTAATTTAAATAATATATATATATATATATATAGAGGTTGCATCCTCTGTCAACGTTCGCAGACACGTAATCGTGAACGTTGATATGGGCCGCTGATTTCAATCCAACTACTGCACAATCGTTTTATGAATGCGAATACTATGCATTATTTATAAAGACGAAAGAAAAGTGGGATGTACGATGATTTTTGATCCGAACCATCCAATCAATCTCAAAGACAAGAATCGAATCAATCATGACTCATCCAACCTTATAAAAAGTACTGTACATCCTGCGGATGACTCTACGAACGTCCGCAGATGATGTTTAGCCATATATATTTATATATTACTCAAAATTTATTGCTTGACTTTGTTATAGTCATATGAAATTTTATTAAATATAAATTATATTTAATTCAAAATATAATATAACAATACATTAATTTTTTTATCAGATTTTTGACCCACCAGTTATCTAAGATGAGATATTGAGAGCATTATAAAAGAGTAAATCTCATTAAATGATATTATTAAGTGACTGAAATTTCTACTACTTAGATCAATCCGTTGAAATAAAACATTATTTATAATTTAAATAAAAAAATAAGTTAATTTTTTTTATGAAGTCAACTTTGTACTCAAAACTTGATTTTATTTTTAAATTGACATGATTAATCAAATTAAAATTTTATTAACTAGTTTTGAGCCTTACAAGCTGACTTCTAAAATTCAACTTTAGAAGTGATCACTAAAATAATTGATGGTGATAAATGATTCATCACATTTAATTAATTATGAGTATAAGTAGTGAGGATTAATTTTATTTGTATAAATTTTAAATAATGTGACAAATGATTAGCACATGCAATCATACATCTTAATCAAAAAATCAAAATATAATTAGTATTAAACTAGTGATTGATTAAAAACATAAGATGTTAACCCAAATTTGTGGCCATTGTTTGGACGGTTGAAAGATCGCTATTATTATAATCTAAATAAAACTAAATCTTTTGGGGACCATAAGATGAACGGTCCAAATCAAAGCGACCGTTCATCGGAAAGAGGACTTGATGAGATTCAAGAGTGTTAATCTCGAGGAATCGTTCAACGGCGTCGATGGCGGGAACGCTTCCCGTGCTTCGCGCGTGCACGCAAGCTTGCAGGTATCGAGTGCCACGTGTCAGTCGCGTCAGGACAAAGAGAGGGTAGAATTGGAATTTCAGTCTCCGAAGAAGCACTCCTTCTTTAGTCTTCGCTCCTCCAAAAGTGAGAGCTTTAGCGCGAGAGAGAGAGAGAGAGAGAGAGAGAGAGAGAGAGATGGAGAGGAGGAAGCCGAACGCCTCGACGGCGGGCTTGCTGGCGTGGCCGGAGAAGGCACCGGAGGAGGTTGCGATGGAGGCGGAGGCGGTGGTGGTGGGACGGCCACGACTGCAGGTATGAGCAATGGGGGTTTCTTTTCTATGGTTATTTTGTGGTTTTTTTTTTTTGAGATTTTGGTTTTGATTTTTTGGGATTTGGAACATTTTAGCCGCCGGATAAGGTTGGAGCAGTGCTGTTTGGGGGGCAGGTAAGTGAGGAAGAGGCGGAGAGCTTGATGAAAAGGTTGGTGTTTTCTTTGATTTGAGTTTTAGAGGTTTTGATTTTGTTTGGATTGAGGGGAATTGGATGAGAAATGGTTGAGATTTTCTTTTCTTGTATTTGATTCAGTGAAGAGAATGTGAAATTTTTATTTTTTCTATTTTTTTTAAGCTTTTGTTTTTTTTAGATAATTTTGGTTATTCTTATGATATTATATGAGCATTTTGTAGAATTTTGCTGGTTGTTGTATTTGATTGACTTGGATAATTCATTACCAATAAAGAAAAGAAGTGGAGTGATTTAGAGAACCAGAACTTGAGAAGCAAAAGATGCAATTTTTGGTAATATAATGAGATGTGTGTTAAGAGAACACTGGTGCAATTCTGTTGATCAGTCTTTGTCTTGATGATGGAATAGTTATATGTGATTACTTGTATTTTCTAGTCAAAAAGATGATCATGATATGTGTATTTTTGCATGTAGACCCCTATAAAATTTTCAATTACATGTGTTCTGTGAATCAAATGTGATTGCACTACTATATGATCTTGTTTAGATTTATTGTTCAGTAATCCAATATGGCATGCATGACAAAATTTGTGGCTTTAAGTGTCTCTGATATCTAGATATTTTTTATATATTGATTAAAATGGCTTATAGTTGTACATTGGAAAAATGAAATGATGCAAGCTATTGTTTGTTGTGCCTGTTGCTCCATGGAATTTACACACTTGCATGTGTGTCTTTATGAGGTGTTATATTGTGAAAACTTAGGTGATTAATAAACATGAGCTTATATTGATTGCTTGGTGTATGATTCATTGCCTACTTGTTCTGTTTTCCGATTTTCAGGAAGCCTTGCTCAGGTCCTAAGTTGAAAGAGATGACTGGGAGTGGTATCTTTTCAACTGAAAGTCAAGATAATGCTGCTGAATATGGGAGCCCTGGCTCACGACCTTGTCAGGTATTATTTCAAAATGAAAGGAAAATTGGATATACACTCTTTTCATTGGTTTGCAGAACTTTTGGATTTCAAAATGATCTCATATTAATGTTAGCACAGAATGCCCGACTAATATTTTTTTTTTTTTCTCGCCTGTAAACAAACACTTTAATTTATTTATGTCTTTCAATACTACATCAGCAATGCCTTCCTGTCTTTATATTGGATATATAGTCATAGATGATGATTCAAAGACTGATTATAATTTAATTGATTTCTGAGCTTTGCACTCAATGAAAGACGGCTGATTCTAAACAAAAATTTCTTATTGAAATTAGCAAGCAGCTGGTGTGATTAGCCAAATCTCATTCAGTGCCGATGAGAATGTTTCTCCGAAGAAGCCAACTACATTGACAGAGATGGCAAAGCAGCGCGAGCTAAGTGGTAATCTGGCTGATGACTCAGATTCTAAAATGAAGAAGCTGCTCTCTGATGCAAAGTGCAAAGAGCTTATTGGACATGACATATTCGGTCCTCCTCCAGAGATCACACCAAAGTCATTAAACAAGCATGCTTCTGTAAACATTTCCACTGTGAGTTGCACAATGGATGTAACTTCTCAAGCTTTTCATCTTTCTATATATGTATATATGTATATTTGTTTGCTGATATTGTCTTTTTCAACGAATTTTTATGGTGCATAAAATGATTAGGAAATTGCATTATTCTCTGGCTATGAACCTTTACTGTATTTCTTTTTAAACAATTCTTGGTCAATATCAGTTATTATTTCAGTAATACAACATGCTCACTCTTCTTTTTTGTTTATCATGTTCGATATATTCTTATTAATAAACTGATTCTGAATTTTTCCCAATTTTGTATTTAGTCAGCAGGATTTACGGGCGATGGCACATTAACAGAGGAGGAAGTAATCAAAACGTCGAAGAAAATTTACAACCAGAAGTTCCAGGACTTGTTTGGCAATAACATCTTCAAAGAAGAAGACGCACCATCGTCGGCATTGACAGATAAAACACTGAGCCCAGCAAAGCTCAAGGAGATGAGCGGGAGTGACATCTTTGCCGATGGGAAGGCAGCAACCAGGGACTATCTTGGCGGCGTTCGAAAGCCGCCCGGCGGCGGGAGCAGCCTCACACTTCTTTGACTTTGGCTTTGACTTATTTATGTTCTGATCCTTTGTTGTTTGTGGTTTCTAATCCATTTCTCAGAAATGCTGTTTTTATCTTACTGATCTGTGTGATGTATATGCTGTGCATTTGTGATGCAAGAGTGGTGTCATCTGATTTCATGGACTTCATACAATTTCAATAATATTCTGTATACTTTTTATTCTCTGAGCTCAAAATAAAGGGTCTCCCAACTTAGATGACATGATCAGCTATGCCAATCTACTAGTCCAATATCCACCACGAGGGAGACTCTAATATCAAATTTTTCTATTTAGTGGCCAATGGCCGTTGCTGTTGTAATCATATTCATGCATCTTTTATGACAATGCTTAGGTTCCGGGATAAGAATCGTGAATTAGTCAATTGGTAATTACTTATGCTTGTGATTGAGATATCTCGAGTTCAAATTTTTCATATTACAATTCATTTTCTGGGTCCCCTATGAGAGTTCAAGTTTTTTATATTACAATTCATTTTCGGGTCTCACCCTGTAGAGTTACGATGTAAAATCGGGGTGGGGTGGGGTGGGGTGGGGACACTCCGCCCCGCCCCCTAAACCATCCGTCCCGCTCCTTGATGTTCTGCCCTGCTCATAGTTACAAATAAGTAATTAAAATTCTTAAAAACATTTATAAAATAAATTTTTTTATAAAACATATAGTGAAATTAAAAAAAAATCATTTATCCCCTGCACTATATAATATTTATAATAAGTTAAATTATTAATGGGGCTAGGTGGGGCAAGGAAAAACCAAATCCGCCCTGTCCAAAATGACTCTGTTCGGGATGGATCGAATCGGAAATCACGGGTCGGTTTAGTTTTTGTCATCCCTATGAGGAATACCTCTTGTTCTCCCATCTAAAGTTGCATAGCGAGGGAGTTTATCCATAAGAGATCAGTCAAGTCACTGTAATTCGTGCACCTTCATATTCGTTTGTCTTTTGCTTTGTTATTTGTTGATTTTGCCAATATATATATATATACACACACACACGCTTTCATAAGTAGTTGTATTTTTGTTTTTTTGAAATATTTAATTGTTATTAAATAACTGTAAATTTTATTTTTACCCAGTTATTTAGATTCTTATCCATATAGATCACATAATTCTTCTTTAAATAGCTACAGCTAATAGCTTCTAGGTCCATATCCATCACATAATTCTTCTTTGAATATTTACAGCTTCTCTGAGAATCAAATTAGAACACTAAATTTTCATTTTATTTTTACCCAGTTATTTAGATTCTAATCCATATCATCACATAATTCTTCTTTAAAAATCTATAACTTCCAGGTGAATCAAATTAGAATACTCAATTTTGCAAAACCTTGCCTTCACTCCTGATGAATTATGTGGCCTTCTTTTCTACTTGTCTCTTTCTTGAATTTTTTCACTGCTTCTTATCTACCCTATTGTTATATAAATATAAATATATATAGTTTAAGTCACCTAGAAAGTAAGCAGGTTACTATTTATTTATTAAAGATGTTTGTTTATTACCGTTGGATGATGATCCAACGGCTATTATTTATAGAGATACTGTACACAATTGTTATTTATGATCACTATACATTAATATGTAATACTATTTGACAATATTTAATAATGTTTATGAATGAATTTTAACTGTTAGATGATAATCCAATGGCTACTGTAAAATATCCCCAAATTTAAAATCTAGGACAAATCTAGAGATGTCCCAACATAATGAGTACTCATATATATATATATATATATATTAATTAAAAGATGTATTCTCTAGGAATGTCTCATAGTAAACGTGAGATTTGTATCTACTATTGTTAATTTATACATAGTATTAAACAATATCAAATAATACCAAATAGTAATACATACAGTAAATAACAATAATTTTATATAGTTTTTTTTTATAAATAATAACTGTTAAATTATTATTTAATGACTATCATCAAGCATCGATAACTTTTAACACGCCTGACATTTTTCCTATATAATAAATTAATAACCAATTTCTTCTTTTTCTACTAATAAATCATGGTTTACCACATTATTTCAATTAAAATAAGTCCCATGTCTTGCGTTTATTAAAGTATGTCCCACTTTCTTCGGTGCCATATTATATTATGCACCACCAGTCCACCTCAGCAAATCTAGGGAATGTCTTTCCACATCCCATAGAGGAACACGTGTAAATTTAATATATAAATAAATATTAATATCCTAATAAATAGGCCTTTGTTTAAAGGTGAAATTGAGAATAATCCTATCTGCAATTTATTTTTTTGAAAAAAAACTAAAATCTATCTTCTTCACTGGATATTAGATTGAATAAATATAATCACCAGAGATTAGATTTAAAATTTTCATTAAATAAAATTCATAAGATTATGTTTATATCTACAAAATATTCAAAATAAATCTCAATCCAAAATCACTCCCAATTTTTTTTCCAAAAAAAAAAAAAATTACCTTAACTGAATAACTTAAAAACTAATTTCCAATTCCCTTATCAGTTATTTACATATTTAGCCAAAATAAAATCCCATATTTAAATACCAAAATTAACTAGTTTTATATTTAAGAAACCTCACATTTAGTTTACATTCAAAATAAAATCAAGTTAAAAATTAACTAAATAACTAATTTAAAATTTCTTAATTAGTTATCACCCCAAAATTTCCATTTTTAAAATCCAAATCTCTCCCACAAAAAAACAAAATCTAAACAAAATCTATTAATTTTATTTTTATTTTTTTAAAAAATAAATAATTAATTAATTTTAAAAAAAAGTTATATAAATCCCTACAAACCCCGCCATGAAAGAGGCCTCGTCGATCTCTCTTCTTCGTCCCCAATTCGCAATCGATCTCGATCTCTTCTCGGAAATCGTTGATGAAGAACAGCAATCCTCACCAGCGTGAGCGTGAGGCATCGGCGAGCTCTCATGCATCTTCTCTGCGATCCGGTTCCGGCCGTGGTGGCATCACCGGAGCTCGTGCTAGTGATCGCCCTTCAAGAATCCATGGCGGTGAGTACTTGCATCCCTTTGCTGATGAAGATCTTTCTAGTAGTTATCGTTCACCAAGAATCTATCAGCAAGCCGGAGGCGTTGATTCTCCGGCTATGGCGTTTATCAATCAATTATCGCCGGAGTTGCCATCAACTTCTTCGAATTCAGGATTCACGAACCCTAGCTACAATGATCTCATGAATCGATTCAGTTCTATGGATCTCCGTGCGATGCACGAACCCTCATCATCATCATCCAACCGGGGTCTAGTCCAGGAGTCCATCAATCGGAGATTCTCATATCCGAGCGATTTCAGCAATGCTGGAGCAGGGTATCAGCCACGAAGATCGGTGCCGGAGAATTTCAATGGTTTTTACCATGCTTCTCCTTCACAGGCAAGTTATGCCAATGAATTCTCTCCACCACCATCGGATTTCTTGGTAAATGCTCGCTTTAGCTCTGATCGGAATCAAATTTCGGAAGTTCGTCGTAGGATTTTTGAATACCAGAATCGTAACATGATGAATACTCAATCTCGTTATTCAAGATTTTATCCAGAGGAACACCCTTCGATTCAGGCGCCATTGCAGCATTCAAGCTTGGTTCTTGATGATTTGATTGCTTTAACAGGACCAAGATCTCCAACTACACCCAATTGCCAATTGGAATTTCTCAATTTGATGGAAATTAAGGATGACATTCACTACTTGGCAAAGGATAGGAACTATAATCAGTTCTTTGTGAAAAAGCTTGAGGGCAAGAATCCACAGGATGTCAGTATTATATTTGATGGAATGTTTCATCATTTACCTGATCTTATGCTGGATTGTCATGCAAACTTAGTAGTACAGACACTAATGGAGGTGATCAATAATGAGCAGAGGACTAAATTGCTTGTTTCCCTGATCACCGATCGTACCGCCTTATTGAGAGCATCTCAGCATGTTTATGGGTATATATATATATATATATATATTGCTCAGATTTCAGTTGATATTGTATATATCTTGCATTGCAAAAGGTTTAAGGTATTTTGTTGACATGATTTTAAATTTACTTTTTTTTGTTTTGTTTCAGGACAAAGGCTGTGCAGAAGTTGATTGAATGGCTGGACTCCAAAGAGCAGATTGATATGATGATTTTCTTTCTAAAACCTTTTTGTTTTGATTTTGTTAAAGATCCACATTCTTGTCATGTTGTGTCACAATGTTTGAAGAAATTTTCTGAAAGTAATAATCAGGTATATTTTTTCTCTCTTGATGTGGCCATGCAAATTTCAGTATGAAACTGTCCTTTATTCATTCCATTCATGATTAAAAAAAAAAGATTAAATTAAATTTTGAGGGTTTTATTTACCTTATATTCATTCTTGCTCACTTTACTATTCTCTTGCTCTTCCATGACAGTTTATATTAGATGTCTTTCTCAGAAGCTGTGTCCCACTGGCAAATAATCAAAGTGGGTGTTGTGTCTTCCAAGACTGTTTACGTTACTTCACTGGGCAAAATAGGATCAATTTGATTGAAAAAGTTACTGCCAATGGATTGGCACTTTCTCAAGATAAATATGGGTATTCATCTTACTGTTATAATAATTTTTTTTCCCTACATAAGCATTGTTTAACCTTCTTGTTTGTACAATATTGTCATCTATTGATTTCTGATATTGCCACCTTTTAGTATATAGTAGATTTACACTTGTGATTTTCTATAACTCTGAATTTCTCAGACTCTGAACCATTTTCCTTTTGTCCTGTGACAGAAACTATGTTGTTCAAGTAGCCTTAGAGTTTGGTATTACATCAGCATCTGCTAGTCTGGCATCACAACTCACCGGACACTATGCGGATCTCTCAACCGACAAATGCAGCAGCAATGTGGTTGAAAAATGTCTCATCTTCTTCTCTCAAGAAGACCGCAATAAAATAGTTCGTGAATTGCTCCAAGTACCTCAATTTGAACAGCTATTACAACACCCTTACGCGAATTATGTCATCCAAGCAGCTCTTGTTAACACCGAGGTTCACATAGCATAACCTACCAAATTTTGCAGCAAATTGAATGTCATATATATAGAGCTGTATTATAAGTTATTCTAATTCTAACACTGTATTGTATTTTTCAGGGTTCTATTCATGCCTCACTTGTTCAAGCCATCTTACCTCATGTTGAATCTCTGAGAACTAACCCCCACTCCAAAGGGATTGTTTCAAAACTACTGCCAAAGACATGAAGCTGTTGTTGTCCTTCAAGATGTCCAATAATAGTTACTAGTTGTAGTTGTAGATCCATGTTGGTTGTTGGAAGTAGAATAACAAGCTGGGTACCTTGCTTGCTTAGGTATTATGCCATTGGTGGTTGGTTAGAATGTTGTTATTGTTATGCTGTCTGTTAGTTTTATTGTTAATAATTTGTCAGGTTGATGGTTAATAAAGTTTCATCTCCATCTTTCTTAGCTTTTTTTAGTTTTTTTTTTTTCCATTATTTTATTTTATTTTTTCAATAAATGCAAATAAATTACAATTTATTAAATGAGACTGAAACAATTCAACAAGAGTTACAAAATTTTTTTTTGGTTAATTTCCGTATGAGTGGTGGGTGAGTGATATAAGGTGGAATCCCTATTGCCGTAGTACTGTGTAAATACTCACATGATAAATTTTTAAGGTTTATTATGTTACTGTATCAAGTACACTACTGTACATGTTCCTTTAACACCTTCTTATAGAGTGGACTTTGTTGTCTTTGGTAAAAAAATAAAAAATAAAAATAATGTTCTCCATCTTCCATGGTTTGGAGATATTTAAGTTGATTGGTTCCCAGCCCTTAACACTTGCAATCTTTTTTGTTTGGGCTTAAAAGGGGGTAGTGTAAAATCTCTATTGATTTATGAAACATATATATACATCTCTGTTGCTACTTATAGTCTTGTCCCCTTTCACACAACTGAAAATAGAACTTCAACTTCAATTATTGAGTTTCAAACTAAAAATATATATTTCGATTTGCCAAAATATTCATAAAAGGCCTTTTATTTAATTTAAATGAAAGACTCTTTCACTTAATTATAGATTCAATTATATGGGTTTTGTAGGAATATTTATGTGATCATAAACTTCCAAGACAACTTTGAAATATCTTTTTATATTTATCTATCTATCTATCTATCTATCTATATTATTTCCAAATACGAAAAGTTTAGTATAGTTAAAGTTGTTAGGCTTGAAATTAATCATTTGGCTCATGTGCAATTATCCCCTCCTTATAAAAGAAAAATAATCATATGAATTTAGTTCTATGATAAAAAGCATAATTATATAAAACGGTAACACCACATCAAATTATATCCCTTTACAATTATAAATTACCCCATCAGATTGAATAAGGTTTTTAAATGATGTCAGATTATATAAATAAATTTTTTTATTATCTAAATCGGTTAATGCTAAACCAAAACCTTAAATGACAAACGGATTTGCAGTTTACTATTTAGGGTTTCGGGTTTAACAAAGTTAATAAAACAAAATAATATGGATGTCAACTTGTAATCGAGGTTATTTAATAACCCTATTTAGTTTGATGTGATAATTTATAATTGTAAGGAGATATAATTTGACGTGGTGTCGCTGTTTTATATAATCATGCCTCGTTTTATAAAATATTTAGTAATGCAACTTGGGATACGAATCTTTTGGTATATTTGTAATTTCTCTATCAATACAAGATATTTATTTAAAAAACTCTATTTATTTGTTTTAAATTTCAGTTGGAGTGTCCGGAAACTCTTGTTTCTTGGGATCTTTCATTCTTCGCGCTCAGGTTGGGAGCTTTTTTCTTTTTCGTTTTTCTTTGGTTTTCTAGTCTTTTGATTTGTTTCGTTTATGCATTTATCTATTTTCTGCAGGAAGTTGTGATTATTTTGAAGAATTTGTGAAGTTGGATTCAATGGATTCTCTCAACTTTGATGTGGAACAGACTCAACAGAGCATGAGGGAAAAGGTTGTCTACTTTTTTTTTTTAATATAATAATATTTGTTTATTTTTATTTGGTTTAGTTTGTTTTAATAATTTAATTTGTTTGTTGAAATCCATGTTTTTGATTTCCATGCCTCTTGTGCATTGGAATCATTTTTATCATAGGGAGAAGAGGATTTGTTCATGAATTCACATGAATTTTCTTGAAATGCCCTAAATGCTAAATCTTGCAGATATATGAAAAGTTCGTTCATGGTGGTAGGAATTTCTAATCTTTTGACTTTTTTTTTTATATGGGAATACTGATTTTTTGGGATTTGAGTGAAAGCAATGATCATGTATTGTGATATCTAAAGGGTCAATGGATGAATGATTGTGAAGCATCAGTTCATTTACATAAGAAACAAACACTTGGTGTTGTTAATGGTGTTTTAAGGAGCAGGAACATCAGTGGATCTTCAAAGACAAAAGTAAATAGAATGGAGGCTTGTAGATCCTGAGAATTACTGGTTTCTTTGTTGCATAAATCATTGAGAGTAGTCTTGGAAAACACAGGATCTTACAGCTTACATTAATTTTCAAATCATTGATAATCGCTTCACTAAGTACAATAATTCTGGAGATTGTTATCTAATTTGCTCTGAGAATGAGAGCCCAATTGTGCCAGCTCTTGATTAATGGTATTTCTCCAGTTCAAAGTCTTGATTTTTTTGGAAAATTTATCCACTAATTAAGTGCTTAGTTCTACCAATTATGATTTGTCTGCAATTGATAATTTTCAAGGTGATGATGATGATGGAATGCTCAGGTAACTCCCAGAATTGTAGATTTGCAAATTGTTTCCTTTCTTGATATTTTGTACGATAATATTTTCAAAGTATATTTTTTTCTTCTAGAATAAATTGTGATAAGATATTGGAGGCTTTGGAGCAAGGGAGTGTGGAAGCAACATTTAGGGTATCACAGCTTTTGTTTTCTTCGACTAAAGATTTTTGGTTCTGGATTACCTTCTGCAGCAGGCATTCAATAATCATGTTCTTTGTTGAGTGTGTTTCATAGCACTTTGACTGTTGTGGTTCACACACCAAGTCCCTGCATGAAAAATGTTCACAACCTGCTGATAATAATCTAGCCCTTAGTGTCAAGCATGGACTACTGTTTACCAGCTTGACTTTTTCTCTGAACCGAAGAAGTCTTTTCCCTTCTAAGGGAAGGTTTATTGAATTCATTGTGAATTTGATTTACGGAAAAACTTGATGCACGTACTTGGTGGAATAATGAAATATTCGTGTCGAACGATCGTTTCATGATTTACATGATCATCCAATTTCCATTTTAAATTGCATTGTCAACAACATAATTTTCTTATATACCATGACAATAGGACAATGTTCATAGGTCTTCTATTATGACTTTTATGACAAGCACAATATCTCTTTTATTTTTATAATAAGCTAACTTTGGGTAAACAAATTATATAATAAGTACTTTTGTTTTAATTTTGCAGTACCGTGTATCTCAATAAGTTTAATAGCATTTGTGGTCATTTTTCTGGTTTAATCTTTGTCGTAGCTTATCTTCTGCCTGATTACTTTAGATTAGGATAGAACTTCTAGTTAAAATTGTTATCATTTATCTTGTCTGCCTATTTTTGAAAGGAAACTATCATCTCACTTTTAATATTTGGCAGATTGAGTATATGAATGGAAATTTCCATAGTGTTGTTGATGATCATATTGTGCCTCACTGGAGTGGTGAACCAAGCCTGTATGCTTCATATGATCCCCACAGCAAGTCACCACAAGACCCATTAAATGATGTTGGAAGAAACATCCATAGCATGGATGTAACTGAGCTGGTTCTTTTGGGAAAAGAAGAAACCAACTTTTCCTTTTGGAGTGATCAAAGTTTGGTGATGCAAGAGTGTTTTCCTGATGTAAATAATGATTGTGTTTTCCCACCTGATCAAATTTTGCAAGTTGACGGAGATTATAAAGACTTAGATATGAAGTTCAGGTTGCCCTGACATTATCATTATGTGGACTATCTCATTATTTTATTTTTAATCTTTGTGACTAATGTTTTCATTGATACTCTTGTCAGAAATAGTCCCATGTTTGAGCAACAAAGCTCTGCGGCTGTGGATAACATACCATGGACTTCATCTACATCCAATATTGTATGTTCTTCAAGTGGCACTCTCAATTTAGGCTCACATTCAGAATCCAGAAAATCTGGGATAATGAATACTGTACCAAGTCAGAATAGCACAAACACCGATCCTTTGTCTAAAGATTGCCTATTGACCGTTGATCTTGGCAAGGACCAGAGCCTTGACAGCCAATCACATTCTTCACTTAATGATGCAGCAAATAGAAGAGACTCTGAAGAGAAGGTCAGTACTCAGTAGAAAACAATTGCACTTTATATTCCTGATTGCTTGGACTTGTAGCAGAATTACTGCAATTCTATGAAATTCATTTTATGCATAAGTAATATTTGATATTTGTATATGTTATGTGCACACACCTTATGATTATCATTGATCAGACAACTGAGTAATGAATAATCCATAATCATTTTGTAATTACAGAATTTTTCTGGTTTTATATTTTATTGTTGGTTGTCAATATGATATAATAAAATTTTGATGTCTTATGCAGCATTATAGAATGCGTTAAGTACTGTATTCATGTTGAACGCATCTTTAAAATTTTCTAGCATATTGGTCCATTTGCAGTGCCTTTCTATGATTTGTTTCTAAGAGCTCAAGCTAAGTAAAATGATCTTGCATGTTAATGTTATCCATTTTATTCAATTTCTATCAAGATGTGATGTTTTTTTCTGCTACACCATTTAACATTGGCAGGTTACCATTTATATGATTATATGTTGTTGTTTGACATGCATTCTAAGTTAGGAGAGTTTTCAAATTTGAATTAATTGGTTTACATCATCATTCTTCCTCGATTTCTTGCACAGATCAATATGAAATTTAAGGATTTGGAGTGGCAATTTGCTGCAGAAGAAAAAAGTAATGGTCAACCTTCAGAGGTGCCTGATTCTCAGAGCAATTGGGACAACATCCATCCACATGTTGTACCAATGGAGTACAACTTTCCTTTTTGCCAAACTCAATTAGCACAGATAAATTCAAGTATTGAATCTGAAAAAGACAATAATCCATCCTTGCAAAATGAAGCTCTGGTACATGCTACAAGCTGCTCCTGGCAATACACAGATTTGTTGCCTGATCCAATGGAAGGGAAAATGCAGAAACAATCCCTTAGAAAACCATCATATCTGGATGCACCCAACGCTTATTTTGTTCAGGAACCATACCAAGTATTTCCTTCTGGACATGTAAGTGAGTACGATGTGGGGAATGCGAAAATGGACCTTCTTGGATGTGAGATGGAAACTCCAACAATATCAGAATCCTCTTCAATTGCATCTACTCTTACCAATGATGACTTGCTAATAGTAGTCAGTTTCCAGCAGCTTCAGGATGTTTTGTGTCAGGTATAGATGTTGTTTTTTCTTTTCCAACTGTCACAGCATCGAAACTTTTATTATATTGGAGAAACTATTAGTATAGATGCATTCTTCATCAATAAATATATGTATATCCTTTCATTCACTAATATTTAAGTAATCCACATATATGTTGTCATTAGTATTATCATTATCATTTGGGGAAACTATTATACAAGGTTGATGACTACGCATCTCTTTTGATATTTGTCATTTTATCGAAGCTGAGACCAGCCTTTGTTTCCTTTTCAGTTGAATTATAAAGCAAAGCAGTGCATAAGAGATGGCTTGCACCGGATGGCAACGAGAACAGAGAAAGGGAATTGTTTCATGAATTCTTATGATGATACTGCAGACCATACACCTAGAAAAGGAGCTAATGACATAGAGTATGCTACTTTTTTTTATCTTTTTGATGATTCCACTCTTATGACATTAATGTTGAAAATAGAAAATTATATTCTTGTGTATATTAGGATCAAATTTTGATGTTATAAATTTCAAGGACCTTTAGTTGCTTGCAGTATGCTGTTAGTGGCATCATAAATTTCAGTTTTTTAGTCTCAATAATTTATTTTCATGTTGTCGACTATGACCAAGATTCATTACTTTGTCCTTTGCGTTTCAAATTTTTTCAACAAGTTTCTTAGACGACATGCTGGTGCATATTTGGTTACAACCATATAGTTGAAATGCGAAAAAAAAAAGAAAAGAAAATGAGGCATATGGAAATAAACTACCAAAATAGCTGCCATATCTCAACAGTCAAAGCATTTACAGTGAATGAAAACACCACTAGTTATTTTGTTGTCCTTACCATCATTTTATTTCGCAGGTTTTCTGAAGCTGATATAAATCTCTTTGATCGATCTGTAGCACTTCTTCTTTTCCAAAATTCCTCAGTGCCTGACACAAATGCTGTGTGTTGCCACACCGAATTAATTTCATGATGTAAGTTCCAACTAAAACATTGGTCCATTGCTGATTATGCTTTCTAACTTGTTAACTAACTCACAGATATATGGCCCTACATATGATAGGTCTATATGCTAGATAAATCAGTTCATATATGATCATGTGAAATTTCAGATTACCAATGAATAAAGAATTATGTACAGCATAAACAACTTCAGCAAAAAATATAATGCGGACTGGGATCATTCTCGTAAAGCAGCTCAGGTTTCATTTCTGTACTCATCTCTTCATTAATACTATTTTCACGGTTATGAGTTTCGTATTTCTCATAAATTTTCTTTAGAAATCCTTCTTGAAGCTGAAGCTTTCAATATAATTCAGTTCTAAGGATACAATCAATTGCTTTCATGGAAAAGGTCGAACCTTAGAGTTTCGTACTTTCTTCACAATCGGTCTATAATTGTTATCAAAATCAACTGAATTTCTCAGAAATTATTTTTTTCCGCCTTTTTCTAATTGATTTTGGTTGATAACTCATTCTTTTCAGGCAATGTCTTCAATTTTAGGTTCATCTGAAATCTTCGAGATATATGAAAACGTCTTATTAATGCTTCTATCAAACTTAAAGTTAGTTCAGTCTTTGGTCACATTCCTGTTGAGAAATAAATAAATAAATAAATATTGAGCAATATGTAAGAAACATTAATTGTTCCTTTTTTATAATGTAAATATCATGCTCCTATCTGCAAAAAACTTAGTTCTCCACATTTTTATTTTTATTAGTTAGACATTTTTTTTTTATTATTTGCATCCTTCCCAAATTGCCTGCTGTTAAAATAATTCAAAGGGCCTTGTTCTCCACAAAAGCTTCAGTAAATCTCTATTATTAACTGAAATTCCTGCATACTTAGTATTTGCATGACTGCTCATATCAACCAAATATTAATTTCATAGTGCAGAAATTTGTAGTAATAATAATAATTATTATTATTAAGTAAATAACATAATAGCATTGTAAATGTAACTTACATGGTTATCATTTGAATCTTGACAACATTCTGCAGCTTTACTGAACTTGTTTGCAAGTATAATATCATCTAATTTCCATATTTCAGATGCTGAACATATTATGATTATGAATGATATAATCACCCCTGAACTGCTCTTTCTTCTTTTTGTTTCCTGCTTGTTTGTTTTGAGGTGTGCATCACCCCTGGTGATTGCCCTTGGTCCTTTGTCTGGTTTGTAGTTGAGTCTGTCTTTTTTTCCTTGTCTTATGTTACATTCTGGTGTGCTTGTACTGTATTTTTTTTTCTAATAAATTTATAGTTTATCCACTTTATTCAATATATATATATATATATGATATAATCACTGATTGCATTAAAAAAAAAATCAATAGTAAATCAATGTAAATCAGGACATTCTTCATTTGTGATACAAATTATATTGTTTGTTTGTTTGTATCGGTTTTTAATTCAATAAATCAGTGGTTCATCTACTTTATTTAAAGAAAAAATTTATACTGTCAATAGAGCAGATAATTTTCATTGTTTCTGAAGATGACTGTGTGTTTTTTATACTTTCGGCATGGAAGAAAGAAAAAAAATTAAAATAATAGACAAACATACTTTAGAATTGAAAGTCTCATTGACATTTATTACATAAAGAAATAAATATAATTATACTTTTTCAATTATCAATGTCACATTTAATCTAAACAAAAAATAAATATAATAAAAAAAATTTAAAATTTATTCTCTGAAACACTCAGGAGCAAACTATATATCTTCTATAATATTATGTATAGATTTTCTGAAATTTTAAAAATTTTAAAAATATCTTGTTATGATATAGACTAGGGCTGTGCACGGTCCAAAAGCCGGGACCCGGGACAGGGTTAAAGCGGTTTCTTTTATTATCTGGAACCGGACTGGACTAAATAATGGAGAAAACCCGGGACGGTCCAAACCGTTTTGGACCGCTTTTGGACCATTTAGTCCAATCCGGTCGGTCCCGGTTTTATGAATTAAAAATTAAATTAATAGAGTGGCCATTTTAATATATAGAGTTAAAAACAAACAATCGACCTTCATTAACAATAGAAAATTTACATATATATATATAGAGAGAGTTTAAGGTAAAATAACTAAATAGAGACAAACCGGTCGGTCCGGTTTGAAATCACTGGATCCATCAAACCGGTCAAAACCCGGACCGGACCGGTTAATAATGAAACCGGTTGGAACCGGACCGGCGGTTCAAAAAAAACTGGTCCGGTCCAGTTTACGATTTAACCGGTTTTTTTGAACAGCCCTAATATAGACAACAAAACTACATTTAACAACCCTTTGACCACCTTCACATTGTGGTCCCTTGCTTCTTCAAGCAGTTTTCCTTTTTTAGCTGTTGCATTCTAATGTCTCTAAATAAGTGTCTGCAAGCTTTCAACATGTTACTTGTTCATCTTCATCATCATCCATTTCTTGTTGAAATTGGCCATCAACAACATTGCAAAGGAGGAAAAATGGCGAAAGGATTCCCTGGTTTACACTTTCTCACCTCCTCCGCCGGACTTTGAGCCGGCCGGCAACCAGCTCTCTGGAGGTGATATTGTAGCCATGGTACTCACCTCCATTGCCATCTTCCTGTTGGTCCTTTTGATGCTCTTATTGTGGTCATTTAAGCAAAGGGGAGTTACTGTTGCATTGCAACAACATGAAGTTGAAGTTCCTGCTACTGCTGTTTGGGTGGGCAACCCACCTGGTTTGAATGCAGATGCAATTACTGCTGTTGCACCACATTTCAGATACTCCATTGAGGTCCCAAATGCAGAAGAAGCATGTTCTATTTGTCTGGAGGAATTCCGGCAAGGCGATGATATGGCACAACTCCTTTGTGGTCACCTTTTTCACCATGCCTGTATAGCCGAATCACTCGCTCACCGTGGTGCATGCCCAAACTGCAATCTCAGTGTTACTCCTGCTGCTGTGCATACTGCTTCTGGAGATTTTACTTTGTATTAGGAATTGATAACATTGTTACTGATTGTGCAGAGCTTTGGAGTTGTTTAGATTGGCATACTACTAAAACTATCAGTATTTCTTAGAGGGATAGGACTAATGTAGTAGCAGGATTTTGCTTTTGATGCTTCACCTTTTTTGTTTCTTCTTTGTATACTAAATCGGTGTCATCATCAAAACTGATTCAACCATAATGAAAAGAAGGTGAAATTAGATAAACATGAGTATGCAAATTTCAACTTAAAATAGCAAGAACAACTTTCTCAAACTAGTAGTGGTCAAGTAATAAAAGTGCATCTTCTTTATAGCTTGCAATTTATAAATACACATTCATGGTTGGTGTTCATGAACAGAATTTCACCGTTTTTGTATGACTTATAGGAACCTAAGTATAGCAGTAAATAACACACAGTATAGATTAAAAATGAACTAGATCTGTATTCAAAAACTCATGACATTTTTACCATTTCATTTGGCAAACTTTGAACAGAGTACATTTAATATGATTGAACTTCTAAAAATCACACTACAGTTTTTGTTCTTCTTCAGAAAAAAATGGTTAAAATTCTATCATTATCATGATTGCTTACAGGAGTCCTTTCTCACAAGCGGATATCAGTCTTAAGAGGAACATATTCATCATATTCATGATATATATATGTATATATATTCAACATTCAAAACAATAAGAATACTGAATTTGGTGGATTAGTAATGAAAATTCAATACATTAAGTTACGGGTGAAGTTAACACAGCATCTGGCAGTTACATTAAGTTACAGGTCAATACCTTTCATGGTTTCTTTATTGCAGGGTCTATGATTTTTGGTGACGCCTACCTTGTTAAGAAATAACTGCCCCAGAAAAATAAACCTTTTCAACTGGTTGGCCTGAGATAATAAAATACTTACAATTGAGTTGCGAACTTTTCTAATAGGTGTTGCTATAAACTCCCCGCAATCATTTGCATCCTCTGCCAAACGGGCACTGAGTCTATAAACCATCTTCTCATTCATTGCCCATGTAAAACTCATTTGGTCTGATCCTTAGATAACCTCACACCCTGCAATCCCTAAATGTGTTATGTTATTATCAATTCTTTTTATAGGGGTTTTTGGGAGTGGGGGAGAGTGAGTTTGAACGGAAGGATTTGAATGCATTAAGGAGTATGTGTTTGTTATATTTACATGTATGGATCACTTATTGTAGGAAAAAGTACAAGATGAGTCAATGTTTGCAAGTTGCAACAGTGCATTGTTACACCATTTGAACATTTAATAAAGACAAATGAGAATAAATTTGGAACATTAAACAAAGACGATAAATGACAATTAAAACAAGTACCAAAAAAGAAAAGCATACAATAAAATTTATACTTAATCATGTTATCCATTGATAAAAATACTCATACAAAAAATCTCAAAGATGTTGGTTAATCCAGTGAAGTGAAACCATCACACAGCATGAGTTTTTTTTCTGTGTTTTGATGTAAGGAAAACAGAACAAATTTCGGTAATTTCGGTCATTTCATTTCTTGTTATACAGTCAAAATACAACGGCAACATACAAACTTTGGCGCGATTAATATAGTTATATACATATGAGTAGAGGACTTTTGTTAGGCGTCTTCACTCTTCACTGCAAGCTCACCATCTGCAAATCCCCGGCTTCTCAGTTCGACACATAGCTAATGTTTCTTCGTATTTTGACGCATATACAAAGCCCCAGAGCTGGACAAATACAACAAGTTGGATTTAATTGCCAAACATTTGACAGGATTTTTCAACTGTTTTGACAAACATGATTATGAATCACAGATGTTAGAAGAAGTGACTATTGTCATGAATTCATACCTCAACCTCCTTGATTTCAAAGTCTTGGGAGTGAGCAAGACAAGAATTGCCAAAGGTCTCTGAAGCAGAACTTGATCCATTCAAACTTCATGCAGCAAAAATAACACATCAATTTTTAATAGATCAAGGAAGAAGAGAAATGGAAGGAAATCGAAAAGTATGGAAAAGCTCACAGATCTCCATCCAAGTATAATGCAAAGTGACCGCCCCCGCCCATGGCCAAGAAATCCGTTGAGCAGAGAGTGAAGTAGTGATTAAGACCTGTTAGTCAGGTCAATAACACAAGCAACTTGATCATGATAATGAAAAATTTCTCTCATTGAAATAGATAAAACTACTGACTAGAAGAAATAGAACTTAGTATACAAGGAGAACAATTAGTGATCAGATTTGCTAGGTGAGGTGCCCATATTACCTGTAGGTCGGAAAATGGCCAGATGGCTGGGCAGATTTGTGAATACAAAGCAGTTGTTTGTACCCTGCAAGATCCCAGTCAGAAGCAGAGTTTACATCTGAGAAATATGTATGCAAAAAGCTAAATTGTTACAGTTTGTAAGGAAAATCTAAAGCGGTTCTACTTCTATCTTCTACAACCTGGTACTTCCTATTAGTTGGCTGCAACGGAGCTTCAACCAAGCCACCAAAAACAGCACCCTTTTGATCTCCAACAACCTAGACAAAAGAAGTAATAAAGTAGTACATGAGAATTATGTCCTCTTAAGATAATGTCACAATCAAATATAGGATAGAAGATAAAGGAATCATACCAACAGAGAGTAACCTGGCCAAAGGAAGCTTCTTCTGTACAGCGTTTGTAGTGACATCCCATGCCTCCAAGTACTGCAAACAAAACGATTACTGATCAAAGTGTTGAATTGTTGCTTACATCACAGAAGCTGTGTCATTGTATTATAAGTAAATGAAAATCAAAGGTGATGATACATGACGTGCATCAGCACCTGTACAGCAGCACCCAATTCCTCCCATGAACTAGTGCTGGTAGTGATAGATAAAGGTTGCTTCTCATATTTTCTGAAAGTAGCATTGATGGTTCAGAAATAACAGGCAACGTGCACTTTGATGTGCTCTCTTTCGAGGTTCT
The DNA here is from genome assembly GCF_009730915.1 of Dioscorea cayenensis subsp. rotundata. Lineage (NCBI taxonomy): Eukaryota > Viridiplantae > Streptophyta > Magnoliopsida > Dioscoreales > Dioscoreaceae > Dioscorea > Dioscorea cayenensis. The sequence goes on from NC_052489.1 coordinate 2,591,612, forward strand.
GATAGGTTTCAACTCCTGTCCAAGAAGATTTGGATCATTTGTTGTATCAGAGTCAGCTTTTGGCAGAGAGCTTGATCTATATCCACCTAGCCTAGAAGCTTTTTGAAAAGCTCTTCCAAGTGTATGTTTCCCTCTCGCCAGTATGCCTTTCCTTGCACTATTTTCCTTCACTCCTGATCCTGAAGCTGCATCTACACCAGGATTGTTACATTCCTCAACAGGATGGTTTCTATGATGATCACCTGACTCTGACGATGACAAAAGAGAAACGAGGAATGCAGTAAAAGAAGATGTGTCAGGACCATCAGGAGCATCAGCATCACTTTCTGTAAGAGCCTCTTCAGGCCTTCTCACCCTTTCTTCCGTCTACACATAACAAGAATGATACATCTCTCACGCAACTTGATAATTACATAAAATATTCAGTAAATGATATGTCTTTAAGCATAACCAAGAGCGGAGTCAAAAATATAATCGCCCTCATACTAAAATCCAGGGGATACTAAGCAGTGCCAGTGGTAACTAGAAAGACGAATATAAGCCACTTCAATTCACGAAAGACAGCACAGAAGATATTAGCAAGTACTTGTGAATTCCAGACCATCACTCATATAAGTCCATTCTAGCAACAGATAACAGTAATAAAGTCAAAATATAAGGAAATCATGTTTTTTACCAGGAAAAAAAACTGACAAAGCCTCCTCAACTAGCAAATAAACACTAAAGAATATTAAACACCAAGTTTGTGACTATTGAAGGAGAGTAAATTAACTGATCAACAGATATTACTTAGTGTACAGTAGTGTGTCAGATGTAAGTATATAACACCAATTGCTAATGACACCAAAGTTAATTCCAATATTCTAGAATACATTGAAGAACTTAAGAATACAAAGTTTGTCAGGAGGTTCAAAAACTAATAATTAGAGTCACGGAAGTAACCATCTGTTTCAAATCTTCTAAAGCATTTTAACTGTCTACTAATAGACTTAAATTTAATCCATTCTTTCATCCTTCCCAGGCCATAATCTATTCATAATCAAGGTATAGTTCCAATTCAGTTCATTCTATTATTAGACTGAAAATTTCAAATAAATCAGTCCAATGTCTATAGAAATCTCATTCCTCTACCTTTTTTTTCAGTGCTAACTTCTTTTGCTGAACTAGAAACACGGAAAAATCAAAGAATGACATTTTAAACATTTAAGGCTGTATACAGAGCTCAAAACACTCAACCAAGAGATTCTCTCATTCTAAAACTGATTCATTATCATTTACATTGAACCAAAAAAATTTCCAAAAATCAAGCTACATCCTCTCTCATCAAATTTAGAACTTTCTACTCCGAAAACAACAGATAATTCCCCCAAAAAAAAGCATAGAAACAAACATCACTGAAACAACAAAAACAACCACTGGATCACCAAATTCACATCTTTTATACTAAGGAATCCATCAAAGGAAAACAAGATCATCAAAAGAAATCAAACAGACAGTTTGAATAACCAATCTAAGACTTCAATTGGCACCTATTTCCGGCCAACCAAAATCCATTCTAAAGCAAGAATAGAAGAAAGGAGGCTCACATGGGGTTTGGAGGGTTCATCGGAGATGGGATTGAGGAGGACGGTGGTGAGATCGGTTACCAAGTGAGCAGCTTTGCTCCTCAGAGAGGGCATGTAGACCATCAAAGATCAAAGCACAACCAACGACAATTCCCTTGATTTTCTCACAAAAACTCCACCTTTTTCGTTTTCTCCTTCCGATAAGGAATAAACCCGGCCTAAAAACTTTTTTTTTTTTAATAAGTTTAATAAAATGCTTTTGGGGCTTTTTTACATGCCACCCCTGAGCATTAGGAAAATCATATTTTTTTTTAAAAAAATTCCTGTAACCACTGAGTAATATATATATATATATATATATCCTTTTTCTTTTTCAAATACAAAAAATTTTAGATATATTTTTTATATACAAGACTACTATTTTTTCAATACCCAAAATTCTGTACACCTCAAAAATTTTCTCTTGTAAATAAAGATTTTTTCAAAGTATTATAAATTTAATTTCAAATTTACGTATAGTTCACTTGATAAAGCTAACAAAGATGTTCATGTCCTCTTGAATATGTAGGTTCAAAATTTAATTTACAGACATATACATCTATGTACGTGTACACTACTAAAATCATTTAGTGGCATCCTCGTGAATATTGGTAGATGTCAAATCTACAGATGTCGTGACCTATATTTCCTCATGACGAATTCTACTGTGTGTATACATACTTCTGACTTATAAATTTTGTATTTATATATATACTATTAGAAATTACCAAAAAACACAAACATATTAATTATATTGAAAGCATAAACATGTACTTACTAGCATAGCAAATCAAACAAAAATGATTCTGACTCGAATATGTTTTTTGAAGAAACCTTAGTAATACTTCCGCTAAGTAATCACAAAATTGATAAATTGAAGTCTCTTGGTCTATATCTCCACTAGGATTTTTATTTATTATTAA